>NC_133618.1:51244999-51327499 GCF_048593235.1 Sminthopsis crassicaudata | reverse complement strand
TTTAGTGATGGTGCTGGTGGGAACATCATTCAACAACTATGTATAACAAAAAACCCACAAAACCCCCGGGATCTGTATTTTTTCCAAGTTTGAAAAGAGAGGAAGCTAATAGATCAATCCACAGAAAGGTAGTTTTCAGAGTGTTTTGAGATTGTGGAGAAGGAAGAGAGAAAGTAGAGATGGCAATTATCAGTCAACATTTATTAAGCATCTACAAGGTCCCCGGCATCGTGTTAAGCACTGGGAGTACAAAAGAAGACAAAAGACAGTCAGTCCCTCTCCTCAAGAAGCTTACTATTTATTAGAGGAGACAAGATGCCAGCAAACAGATTGAGCTCTATCTGGGATAAATATGGTGGCAGCTGGATCCTGCTGTATTGTAGTTCTCTTCTTCAAGATGGTCAGAGATGACTTCTAAGAGAACAACCTGGGAAGGGATTATGATATTTTTATCACTGGTTCAAGCTGCAGAAGCAAGAAAAATATGTCAGAATAATGGGTAATCCCATTTCTGGCTTAGATTTACTTTTGCCTACTTGTGATTTTTTTAAGGAATACTGTTGAAGTCATTCTACAATTGATAAATGGTCAAAGGATATGAACAGATAATTTTCAGATAGAGATTGAAACCATTTCTAGTCATATTTTGATCAGAGAAATGCAAATTAAGACAACGCTGAGATACCACTACACACCTGTCGGATTGGCTAAGATGACAGGAACAAATAATGATGAATGTTGGAGGGAATGTGGGAAAACTGGGACACTAATACATTGTTGGTGGAGTTGTGAACTGATCTAAACATTCTGGAGAGCAACTTGGCACTATTCCCAAAGGCTATCAAACTGTGAATACCCTTTGTTCCAGCAGTGTTCCCACATGTGCAAAAATGTCTGTGGCAGCCCTTTTTCTAGTGGCTAGAAACTGGAAATTGAGTGGATGCCCATCAATTGGAGAATGGCTGAATAAATTGTGGTATGTGAATGTTATGGAATATTATTATTCTGTAAGAAATGGCCAACATGATGAAGGCCTAGAGAGACTTACATGAACTGATGGTGAGTGAAGTGAGCAGAACCAGATCATTGTACATGACAAAAACAAGATTATACGATGATCAGTTCTGATGGACGTGGTTCTTTTCAACAGTGAGGTGATTCAGGCCAGTTCTGAAGGTCTTGAGATAAAGAGAGCCATCTACACCCAGAGAGAGGCCTGTGTGGACTGAGTGTGGATCAAAGCATAGCATTCTCACTCTTTTTGTTGTTGTTTGCTTGCATTTTGTTTCCTTTCTCATTTTTTTCTTTTGTGATCTGATTTTTCTTGTGCAGCATGAAAATTGTGAAAATATCTATAGAAAAATTGCACACGTTTAACATATATTGGATTACTTGCCATCTAGGGGAGTGGGTGGAGTGAAAGAGGGGAAAATTTGGAACACAAGGTTTTGCAAGGGTGAAAGTTGAAAATTATCTATGCATATATTTTGAAAATAAAAACCTTTAATAAAAAATGCTATTGAAGAATCCATTTGTTGGATTTAATACTATTTTTCATCAATATCTCCAGCCAATCCTGTCTTTATGTTGCCTTTTGGTCTCCCTTTGTTTTTATCATGATGTCACCCTAGGAGCTACACAGGAAAAAGAAACCTTTCTTAGCAAAGCTGGAAGCCCAACCTCCCCACCCCACGCCCTCCCACCCAGTCTGTTCTTCAAGAGGGGAGGTAAGAGGAAATAAGTAAAAACCTTTTCATGGCCACTACAAGTATAGATTTGCTATGAGTTAAAGCCATATTATGAGAAACATAAGATAAATTGGAGATAATCTCAGAGAAAAGGCATTAACTCTAAGGATGACAGAAGATATCTTGAAGAAGATGGGAATTATCTGGGTCCTGAGAGAAGCCGGAGAACTCAGAAGGTGGACATGAGGAATGAAAATATTCCAGAACTTTGTTCAATACCATATTCCAGTTTTTAAACAAATAGAAGGCCAAAAGAGTAAAGATTGTTTTATTGATTGTACTTGTGTCCCTGGTGCCCAATACAGTGCCTTGTACATAGTAGGATCTTCCCCCTTCCCAAATTTTCTGAGACAATTGAGGTGAAGTGACTTGCCCAAGTTCACACAGCTAATAAGTATCTAGATTTGAATTCAGGTCCTCCTGACTGCACGGCTGCTGTTCTTTATAGTCATCTATTCAAAGTAGGATCTAATTAAATTCTTATTGATTAATGTATTGAAATCCATTTGCATTAAAATTCTCCTATTTGAGAGGAGGGAATATTGTAGAGAAAAGAGCTTAGCTTATCCCTGGAATGGGACAGAAGAGGCCAGAGCAGGACCAGACAGGACCAGGGAATGAAGGATGGCATAAAAGCAAGGAATGATGGGAAGACTGTTGGACATTTGTATACCTGAATGTAGCCCTCGGCAAGTGGAATATGCCTAAAGAAGACTGGAAGAATGGTATTTGCCTGGAGTCTTGCAAATGTTTTCATCTCAAAAGATCTTAGGAGTAAGATAACATTATTATAATAATACATTTCCGAGGCAGATTCTCCAAGCCAAACACTTTTGAAAGTTCCTACAATGTAGGAAGAATAATATTGTTAGACACATTCAGAAGTTTATAGGAGATAAAAATCAAAGAAAGGAATCAGTAAGAACCAATGAAAGCTGCAACCTCATGGCTTTATACAAATACCCGGGATCTGGGGAACAAGTGAGATGGATAGAGGTAAATATGTCGACATATGTGTAGCTGTAACTTGTTGAGATGAGGCACATGGCTAGGAGACAGTTCTGTATGGTTAAGAGGGAATGCCCAGTAAGACTACCAAATGCAGAAGTCTGGAGGGATAAAGGTAAAGGAGAAAGCCGCAGATGCAAAATGGACCTCCCCTGTGTTAGAAAGAATGTGAGCTGGGACAGCTAGGTGGCCTAGTGGATAGCGCATCAGCCCTGAAGTCAGGAGGACCTGAGTTCAAATCTGGCCTCAAACACTTAACACTTCCTACTGTGTGACCCTGGGCAAGTCACTTAATCCAATGGCATCCGCAAAAAATAAAATAAAATAAAACAAATAAATAAATAATTTGTTCCTTGCCTTGACTATGGGAGAATCTGTGTCTAGTACTTTATCTGCCAGGGGATCTTCAGAATCATACCAAGGCAATTAAAATGGAAGCAATTCAGTTTCTTGACCTGGTGCTATATACTGTCCAGAAACAATAAGGAGGTCAGCACAATGGCTCTGTGGACCTTCAGTTTGTAATGCCCCAGAAAGTGAGCAAGATAGAGATTAAAGAACAATTTAATAATTTATTTTAAAGGGAGAGATTTACTGGGACCAAATGGATCCATGGTTTGGTCCCAGGGCTGAAGGAGATTATCATCTCAAAGAATCCAGCAGTGAATGTGGGATACAAGATTCTTTTATAGGGTAACAAGAACAATGACATAATGGGGGAGGTACCTAGGATGAGGATGACATAATGGAGGTAGGCATAAAGGAGGGAGGTACTGGGGAGGCTCCTGATATTTTAGGGATGTCTAAAATGGATAAAGACCTTTATCCCATCAAACATTAAGAGGGAATGACTATAGCCTAAGGTCTAAGATATAAGACCTTTATCCTAACATTAAGAGGGAATAACCTGAGGCAGAGTAACTGAATAGGACAATTAGGGAAACTGGATCTGGACAGAACTGTGGCACAACAAGTTCAGTAGGTAGTCTGATACCTCTGTTATCTGTCTTTATAAAGATGAAGGAAATAATTTGTCCTTCAACCAGGACAGGAGAGATCCCTCTCTCTCTGGCAAGATTCTTGCCAGAATCCTCCTCAATGTGCTGATCCATCACCTGGAAGATGATCATCTCTCCTAGCACCAGCGTGGTTTCAGAAAGGGTCAAGGGATGTTTGAGAGGGTGTTTGCTGCCTGGCAACTTCAGGAGAAATATCAGGAGCAGAATAGAGCTTGGTACACGGTGCTGATCTGACCCAAGACACTTTGACGCTTATGGAAAATTATGTCAAAATTTGGTTGGCCAAATTTATCAGTATTGAACATCGATTTTACAACAGCACGCTTACCTGAGCTCTGGATAGTGAACAATGTTCTCATGCTTTCCAAGTTACCAATAGAGTGAAGCAAGACTAGATGTTTGCTCCCATCCCTCATGGCATTTTCAGCAATGTTGTCATTCAATGACCTTCAACAAGGACAAACATGGCGTCAAGGTCAACCACCACATTTATGATAAATTATTCAATAATTTATTACATATTTATTTAATACTTATTATTTATTATTTAAGTCAAGAATAAAGTGAAGGGAGACTTGGTACTTGATTTTTTGGTTCACAGATGATTGTATCTCAATGAAACCTCTGAAACTCAGATGTAATTTTCTGTTGCTTGTGTTAATTTGAGTCTAATAATACCAAGAAAGCAGATTTTCTACCAACCAGCATTACATCATCCACTGGACCCATTGATGACAGCAAACGGAGACTTTTTTTTTCCCTGAGCAACTGGGATTAAGTGACTTGCCCAGGGTCACACAGCTAGGAAGTGTTAAGTGTCTGAGACCAGATTTCAATTCAGGTCCTCCTGACTTCAGGGCTGGTGCTCTATCCACTGCGCCATTTAGCTGCCCCTATATTTATTAATAGAGAAAATTTGAATACTGTGGATATTAACTTGTCTTGGCAGCATACTTTCCAGGGATGTACCCTTAAATGATGATTCTGACACACGGACATTGTCAGAGCTAGCTCAGTGTTTAGGATGCTCTGAAGGAAGGTGTGGGAAAGAAGAGGTATTACAGGTGACAAACAGCTTTAGAGAGGGGAAAAGAAGCTTCTGTCGATTCTAAATAAAGAGCTGTTGCCCTAGCTGCGAGAGCTCTGAAGTCTCCAGCTGACAAGAGCTTGAAGAGACCAATACGATGTAGCCAAGCCAACGATTTAAGACAACATCAGCCCATTGAAGAATGATCCCAGAGTGTCCAGCAGATTGACCCTTTTAGTAGAGATGTCATACCCAAAGAACAAATGATCAAGCAACCTAGCTGGCTCAGCTTACCAGCAGGTACTCAGTAGCAGAGAGGTCTTCCTGGCTTTATCTGGTGACCACTGTCCAGTGGCAGAGCAGCCAGTTGGACCCAGCACCGCTGATGAATAACCAGCTTGACCAATCCAGCTGCAAATGGACATCCAGCTCAGACCCCAGGCAAGACTAGATGAGCTGGATCATCCAGCTGAGCTTTACAACCCAGCTGATTATCAAAGCGATGCATCCATCACTTCCATTCCCCCAGTGAATATCCTACAGTGAGCATGAATAGGGGTCTCCCAAAGAGAAAGGATACCAAATTCTGTAGTTCTGGAACTATTGCACAAAGTTGTGCTTCCCACACGTGTGTCTCATTATTATTATTTAAATTTCTCACTTTTCTCCTTTGTGTATATACTTTATGTTTATTTGTGGGAGAATATTCTTCTGGTGTTAGGGAAAATGGTTTGTAACTATGATTCTTGTTATGCCATATAGATCAATAAGTAAGAGAAACCACACTGATGGGGGCTCATAAGCTAGTGTTAAGAGGACAATTACCCACAGAATTACTTCCTACAACCTGAAAGTAGTAGTTCAGGTGCCTACTCAGTACCCAATCTGGCAGTGATACTACAAGCTGGGCAAATGAACCCCAAGGGAGAATTACATAAGGAAGTAACTTATTCAAAAGGAATAGTATAGCTCAAGAAAAACATGGAATCCTTGTATATTATGAATATATACTCACATGAGGTAATCAGGAACCAGAGGAGGTTTGAACAGTCAAAGGCATTGGGTAAAGATCAGTGGATGGAGAAAAAGAAATGACATTATCATGGGAGTATACTACAGACCATCTGGGCAGAAGAAGGAATTAGAAGAGAAGTTTGGGAAATTGATTATATGAATGGCTCAGGGACATGATTTAATACTGATGGAGACTTCAATTAAGCAGACATCTGCCCTCTTTCTGCTAAAAGCACAATAACGAATAGTTTTTGACTTCTCAACAATAACAATTTTATTCTTCACAAGATGAAGAGAATCAATAAGAGGAAATAATATTATGGACTATAAAAATGAAATAAAAGAACCGATAAAAAAGAACTGATTTTTGGGGGAAAATATGAGACTCTTAGAAGGAATAGACTATTCTATCTTAGAATTTATGAGAGGAAAGAAGGGAAATCATTGGACAATATGGAATATAATCTTGAATTTTGGAGAACAAATTTCAAAAGGTTCATTAAAAGGATCTTTTGATCCTATCAGCTAATATTCTCTAAGGTAAATGTCTTGTAGTAATAGAAAGAAAGGAAGTAGAGGAAGTAGAGATTAATTACCTACTATGTGCCAGATACTATGCTAAGCACTTCTCAAATATTATCTTATTTGATCCTCACAAGTACCCCGGGAGCCAGATGCTGCTTTCACGTTTTACAATTGGGGAAACTGAGATAAACATAGATTAAGTGACTTTCTGAGTCACACAGCTAGTTAGTGTCTGAGGCTGAATTCTAATTCAAATCTTCCGGCCTCCAGGCTCACGGTTCTATACTGTGCCACCAAGTTACCTCTGTAATGCAAACCTCTGGAGAGTGAAATGCTGGCTACAAAGAAAAATAATTGTGACTAGGAGAAAAAGAGGGAGTTATCTATCGAGACCTGTGTGGATGCCCAAGAAACTTATCAGCTCAGATCTATAAAAGGAAGCTATAGAAGAAGGAAGCAAGATTAGAGCCTTAGAGAATAATAATATCAGGGTAACTAAAACTCAGAATGAGCTGTGACTAGCAAGGGAAGCCGAGATCATAGGAAAGCTTTTCTTAAACTGGATTGAAGGAAAGAGGGATAGCAAAAAAGGGACAGGACAGTCGTTCAGAGTGCATAGGATGATGATACTGCAGGAGATCCTCAGGAATAGACAAGGACAAATGTTCCATTTGTGGGGAGAGAAAAGTAAGGAAATGGAGCCTGCGGTTTAGGAGCTTCTCAATTCCTGGCAAAATTAGAGAATATATAATACTATACTAATATTAGTATAATATTATAATAATGGGATTCTTAATGAGCCTTTGGGAAAGAAGGTAGTAATTACACATGTATACACACACAATTATTATGGCTCTATCTGGAGTAACATTTTTTTTTTTTTGACAAGATTTCTACAATGGTAAATGAAATGAATGCTATGGGTAAAGTTTATCAGGGTTTTAAAGTGTTATTGATCTCTTGGGGTTTTTTTTTTATATGCCTGGAAGTTATTTCCTGATATAATTCCAACCTTCCATAAACATGGGGACAGCTAGGTAGTGCAGTAGATAGACTGCTGAGCCTGCAGTCTAAAAGATTCATCTCCCTGAGTTCAAATCCAGCCTTACTAGTTGTGTTACTTACTAGTTGTGTTACTTACTAGTTGTGTAACTAGTTACTAGTTACTTACTAGTTGTGTTACTTACTAGTTGTGTTACTTACTAGTTGTGTTACTCTAGGGAAGTCACTTAAAACGGTCTCAGTTTCCTCATTTGTCAAATGAGCTGGAGAAACAAATGGCAAGCCACTCTAGTATCTTTGACAAGAAAATCTATGGACAGTATTGCTGTACAATGGTCCATAGGGTCATAAAGAGTGGGACACGATTGAACAACAATGTTTTCCAAGCTATGATTAAACATTTTCTGAATTCCCCTGCCTTTTAGTTTTGTCTTCCTTTGCAGCATTGTTGATGTATATATTGCTCTTCTGGTTCTATTCCCTCCATCCTGTGTTAGTTGATGCAAATATTTTTTTAAATCTTTTGTTTGTGTTTGTTTCTTTTACCTTGTGTTGTTCTCTAATATCTCCTTCCTTTCTATGAGGTAACAGTTACCTTCCTTATCGAAAAATAGTCAACATATTGGCCATGTCTGGCAAAAAAGATCTTATCCTGGATCTAATATATCTGTTCTGGGGAGAGAGATATATTTTCCCTTCAAAAGTTACTTCAACTTCTCTGAAGTCAAGATCGATCAGCCATCAGATTGTTCTTTCTTAAGTCTAGGTCTGCTCAGGTCATCCTTATTCAATAAACTCTAGTGGGTCCCTTCACAATTAAATATAAAATCCTCTTTGGCTTTTAAAGCCCTTCATAACTTGACACCTATAATTCCTGTTTTCTTACACCTTGCTGCCTTTCACATATTATGTGATGCAGTTAACACTGGCTTTCTTGATATTCCTCTAATGAATACTCCATCTCCCAATTTAAGTACTTTTATTGGATACCCTCCCATTCCCAAACTGTCTCCGTCCTTGTCTCAGTTTTCCTTCAAGTCTCAGCTAAACTCTCATCTTCTACAAGAAGTCTTTCCCAGTCCTCCCCTAACTTTAGTACCACCTCTCTGAGGTTATCCCCAGTTTATCCTTTCTATATCTTATTTGTACATGGTTGTTTGCATTTTGTCTCTCCTATTAGACTATGATCTTCTTAAGAGCTGAGACTTAGCTTTTCTTTCTGTACTTAGCACAATGTTTGTTTCCTGAGTTTTGATGTTTTTTAGTGCTGTTTTTTTCTGTTGTGGTGGTCATGTAATTTGTTCTCTTGATTCTGCTTACTTCTCTCTCAATTCCTTTAAACAAGTCTTCCCAGGTATCTCTGAATTCCGGTTCTATATTGCTATAATATTCAGCATATACATTTAGCACATTTTTTCAATCATTCCTCAAATAATGGACAAGAATTGTAGTTCTCGATTTTTCTTTCATGACTTCACAAATCTCTCTATTTCACTCTGTCTCTCTGTCTACCTTTCTATTATTTCCCCCCTTTTCCTTGGCTTTTTTTGGGATAACAATAGGTCTTTTTGTTTAAAAAAAAAAAAAAAGAACATTTTTAGTATAATTCTAAATTGTTTCCCAGAAGACCTGGACAACTTCAGAACTCTCCCAACAATTAATTAGTATGCCAGTGCTCCCATGATGCCTTCAATGTTTACCAGTTTTCTCTTTCGTCAGCTTTACCAATCTTATAGTATAAGCTGAAATCTTAGGGTGTTAATTGCTAATTAGTTACATGCTTGTTCTACTTCTTTTCATTATTGTTACACCCCTATGGACTACTCTAACCTGGTAGCTCCCCTTAGAGCTACTCTTAATGCCCGTCCGTTGACGGCACGGCTAGGCCACACTTACCCATCTTCGGGTACCAACCCGGATCCCATAGAGACAGACACCATTAGGTAGGGGTGAAGCGAAAGAGAACTTTATTCTGAGATAGCACATATTTATACCCCACTGATGATATGGGGGAAGGGGGAAGTCCTCTAGGAACCTGGCATAATGGGATTGGCCCGAGAAGAAGGAGGGAGGCGTGCTAGGCCTTGAGAGCACTAAGGAGGGAGGCGTGGACCTGGAATCAGACACCGCCACATGGGGCTGTGCCCCACCTCCACGTAGGACTCGCCTGTGCCTCAGAACCTCTCATCCCTCAGGTCCTCTCACATGCCTTGAACTGCCTTCCTTGCTTCTAGAGGCTTTTTAACCCTTACAATTATTTTTCTTGAAATTCACAGCAGAATAGATTTAGAACTAGAAGGGATCTTTTAAGCTACTTAATTTAACAGAGGTATAAGGGCAGCTAGATGGCATAGTAGATAAAGTATCAGGCCTGAAGTCAATAAGACTCATCTTCCTGAGTTCAAATGTGACTTCAGACAACAGTCTGTGTGATTTTGGACAAGTTATTTGCTTCAATTTCCTTATCCGTAAAATGAGCTGCAGAAAAAAATGGTAAACCACGCTAGTATCTCTGCCAAAAAATCCCAAATAGGGTCTCTCATGAAGGGAGAGACAAAATTGAAAAATGACTGAACAGCAATAAGAATTATTTGGGACAAGCAATAATTCCAATATGAGTTGATTTTATTATAGCAATAGTCATGTGTGTATTACAACCTTGCAATTAGTTATATTCATGGAAATTTGCTTGAGAATAATTTTTGCTTGCCTTATTTCAGAAGAGTGGGTGGAACTGGTTTGGCTATACTTGCTTCTTTAGGGCCAATTCAAGGCATTTTTTTAAAGTATTTATCTCTACATCCTCTCAGCTTTCTCACTTCAGCAGGCAGAGAAAATCCAAAGTGTAGCGAGCTGTCGTCTCTAGAAGCTGCCGGATCGCTCTCTGGGAAGAGATCTGCTGTGTCTACTCAAATCTTTCAGACAGATTCTTCTTCCTGTAACGAACCGTTGTCTCCAGGCAGTTGCTGTTAACTCTTGTCCTTAGAAGTGACTTCCCTTCCTGCAGAGAGCCCCATCAGGCCTGATGTAATGCAGAGAATCTTCTTCTTTCTCTGAGAGTCCTCTCTTTTATTCTCCCAGAGAATGGGCGTGGGATAATGCAAGGGCTTCTGGGAAGAACCACCCCAGCCAATGAGCTTGCCCCCTCTATCAAGTCAACCTGAGTTCTCACCTTGTAATTGTCCAGAAAACCTGAATTCTCACCTTGTCACTGTCCAGACAACCCGAGTTCTCACTTAGTAATCCTAACATCTCCCCCTTTCTTTTGATTTAGAACATAGGACAGTCATGACCTTGAAACATAAATCCATCAATATGGGAAGTATTACAGATAATTACATAAATGACCTTGAAACATAAATCCATCAATATGGGAAGTATTACAGATAATTACATAAATTACATAAGCACATAGTAACATAGTAACGTAACACATACTAGAAGTATATAACATAATCATAAATTGAAAATTTATAAATGTCCATAAGTCCATTGTCCATTAGTCTCATCTTGTGTGAGGAAGTCTAATGATTCCTGCTGGTTTTTAAAGTTCTTTAACAGTCTTCTTATTAGCCATGCTCTTTCAGTGTCAGATGTTTCTTAGATCTTCTCCTTTATTTTGAGGTCTTTCTCTTTTTCTGTCTCTCTCTGATGGACAAGGCGAATATGACTCGTTGGCACCCATCTGATTCCTTCTCCTGCTGAAGAAATACAAGCAAACCCTCTCTCCCAGGCAGTTAACCTATCTAATTTCCTTCTATTTACCACTTTCTAAATCTCTTCTCATCATCTGGCAATTACATTGGAATTGTTTGCACTGGACACAGCCCTGTTGGTTTAAAAGGCCTGTATTCTCCCCAAGTGTAATCCATTTTTGCAATCTGATTGCCTTTTGGCTCACTTATCAGGTAATCCCTTTCTGCCATGTGATTGCTTTTCTGCTGGTTGATCACATCAGAGACCTGACCTTCTAAAGGCTCTATGGGTGTAACATCAGCTGCCATCATGCCCCAAGTCTTTTTTGCCTGGGGCCCTGGAGCTGGGCCCCTCATCCCATTTCCCTGAATTATTCTACACTCTGATGCCCAATGGAGTCCTCTGTTGCATTTTGGACATGGGGTTTTAGGTCTTCTTTCACCCTGTCTTCTCACTGTATCTCCATACCTACACTGAGCTCTTAGATGCCCAATTTTTCCACATTGAAAACATCACCGAGTTTCTCTAGAAGGCCCTTGCCAGGAGGGACCCTGTCTTTCCACATTCATCATTGTCCGGGTGTAAAAAGCATTTGTTTCCACTGTAGCACAGCGTCTTATGATCTCCTCTAAAGGAGCATCTTTGTCTAATCCCCATATAATTCTTTTGCAAATCTCATTGGCATTTTCCTTAGCCAGATGTCTGGTCATTATTTCTGTAGCTGAATTTTCTCCAATAGTTCTTTTGACAGCAGTTTGCAAACGTCCCACGAAATCTGCAAAAGGTTCATTGGGACCTTGCTGTATTTTAGTGAAAGCCTCTCCACGATCTTTCTGTCCAGGAAGGACACCCCAAGCTTTTATTGCAGCCTTAGCAATTTGCTCATATATTGTCATGGTATAATTAATCTGTTCCGAATTCTCTCCATACTGACCTTCACCAGCTAAGTGCTCAAAAGTGAATTGTGTGTTAACTCCTATTTCCAAATTGCATCTGACTTGAATTTTACATAATTCATGAAATTCCGCAAGCCATAATAAATTTTCTCCAGGTTCCAGACATGTCCTTGCTATGGATTTCCAATCATTCGGGGTTAGGACTTCATAAGACAAACCATCTAGTAACATTTTGACATAAGCTGATGTAGCCCCATAAAGGGTACAACCTTTTTTCAAATCCTTAATTTTATTCAAATCTAAAGGTGCATATCTTCTCCTTTTTTTACCTACAGAGTCAGTATTTTCAATCACAGGATATGCATGTATAAAATCACTTATATCCTGTCCTTCTCTCTTAGCTTTAACCAATGCTTTTTCTAATCTTGGCATAGGCTTAGGCTTCTTCACAGGCAATTCTGTTTGTGTATCTGCCTCTTCCCCTCTTTCTTCCTCCATCTCTGAAGGTGGGGTTGATGTGGGCCTGTCAATAATCTGTTCTCTAGGCAGGGTTGAAGCTTCTTCAAGAGAATCATACCATAATTCCTCATTTAAATCCTCTTGCTCTAGGGAAAGATCTTGATCTTTCCTTTTTTCCTCACACTTCCTCCTCTGTTCATTTTTAGAACTTTTCCTTCTCCTACAACTTGCTTGATAGTTTAAGGCTAATTGAACTATGTTGTAGATATAAAATACTTCTGCAGAAATTGAACGAGGCCCATTTTTTGCTTGAAATTCTTTCATTTCATATCCCACTAGCTTCCATTTATCTACATCTATCTTTTCTTCCTCTAAGAACCAAGGGGATGTACGTCTTAATGCAGCCAAGAGTTTAGCAATCTGTACCCAGGTTACAAGTAAACTCTGCTCCTCAATTATCTTGATTATACTCTCTATAGTACCACTCCTGAATGGGGGTGGAGCTGAGGTTGCTTCTGGGGCTGGGGTTGAGTCGGCTGAGGTCCAGGGATTGAATATAGCTAACATCTGCCCCATTTCAGCTATAAGAGATTCCTGGTTTAGCCCTTAACAAGTTAAGTTCCTTATTTATCTATTAGCACGCTCACTTAATCTTTAACAAAGTTTCCTTGTTACTCACGGTTCTGGGTCAGAGAGACTGAGATCTGGATGGGAGGCTTTTCCACTGGAATCAGGACCATGTCTGTCCCTGTTCGGGAGCCAAATTGCGAAGGTCTGGTCTAGCTCCTCTTGTCAGGATAAGCAAAAGTCCTTGCCCCACGTTGGGCGCCAATTGTAGCGAGCTGTCGTCTCTAGAAGCTGCCGGATCGCTCTCTGGGAAGAGATCTGCTGTGTCTACTCAAATCTTTCAGACAGATTCTTCTTCCTGTAACGAACCGTTGTCTCCAGGCAGTTGCTGTTAACTCTTGTCCTTAGAAGTAACTTCCCTTCCTGCAGAGAGCCCCATCAGGCCTGATGTAATGCAGAGAGTCTTCTTCTTTCTCTGAGAGTCCTCTCTTTTATTCTCCCAGAGAATGGGCGTGGGATAATGCAAGGGCTTCTGGGAAGAACCACCCCAGCCAATGAGCTTGCCCCCTCTATCAAGTCAACCTGAGTTCTCACCTTGTAATTGTCCAGAAAACCTGAATTCTCACCTTGTCACTGTCCAGACAACCCGAGTTCTCACTTAGTAATCCTAACACAAAGGTCTTTGGCGTAGAGCAATTTGTCTTCTTGGAGATAATATGTTTACTTCAAAAGGGTTTTAGCTTAGTGTAAGAGTCAATTTTATTTACAAAGTAAAAAAAAAAAAAAAACAACTTAAAATGCAGATTATTAATATAATTAATAAAAATCTTGGAATCCCCAAGTAATCATTTAATTACTTGGAGATAATATGTTTACTTCAAAAGGGTTTTAGCTTAGTGTAAGAGTCAATTTTATTTACAAAGTAAAAAAAAAAACAACTTAAAATGCAGATTATTAATATAATTAATAAAAATCTTGGAATCCCCAAGTAATCATTTAATTACCAGCAGGAAATAAGACATTTAAGGTATTTAATTATGTGAAGTTAGCTATCTAGTGGCTCTCTCTTTCTTATCCACATTGTCTACAGTATAACTAAGACACTAATTCAAAATGTAATATCAGTTATCTTATTTTTTATCTAGAAAAAATTGTAAAAAAATTTTAATAACTGGTAAGAATTACTTTCTCATGGTTAACAATGCCAACTATGTGCAGGTAATGTTAAAGCAAAGAGAAAAACAGAGAAGAACAAATTCACCAGTGTGTTTGTAGCATCTTGGGGATAGTTTATTTTTATTTTTCTCATTTCTGAGATCATGATTGGAAACCTTATATTTTGGATTCATCTGAGACATAATAGATTTTACTTCGACCTCTTCCTTTAATATAAATCTTTAGATTTTAAATATATTTCTTGTAAATTACAAATTCCCATGGTTTGCTTTGTTATCTATTGTAGTACCCTTTTACATTTAATGAGTGATTTCATCATATTTACATTTATGATTATGTTTATTATGCTATTTTTCCTCCATCATATTCTTTTACTGTTTCTTCTTCATCAGTTCTTTTAAAGAAAAAAAAAGAAAGAAAGAAGGGATGGTAAGGGACAAGTCAATTCTCCAAGAGCCTCCACAGCTGTGGATCATAGCATCTGAAAGAGCTTCAGGGCAGTATTTGCTGACACAGGGTGTAACAGACTAGGAATGAGATAAATTGGAGGCAGAGGGAAGAGGAGAGAGGTCAGACAATGCAAAAGCCTCTCAGTCAGAGAGGTCAGAGAACAGCAACTGCCTCTCAGTCTCCTTGTATCATCCTCTCACAAGAGGAGATCCATTCTGGGTTGTATCTCTAAGCAGCCATTGTCAGGTGGCTCCCGTGTATTTCAGCAGCTCTCCCGTGTATTCCAACAAAGAGAGATAAAAAGGAATAGAACAAGTATTAGTTACCTGTCATTGATTCAGTCTTAGCCCATTTCCCTTCCTCTTCCTGCTTTCCCAGCCCAGATCAATGACTTTCTCTCTCCTCTTTATTCTCTCCTTTTAATCAATCCTTCTTTTCATTTTAAAATCACCTCTCTGCAATTTATATATATATAAATTGCAGAGAGGTGATATATATATATATATATGTATATATATATATGTATATATATATATATATATATATATATATATATATATATATGACTTGTTATTCTTTTATTCCAATTCTATCCTCTCTATCCTGGCCACTTCTCTGTTTATTTTCATTAATTTCTACATTACTCTTATCCACCCTCCATTTTCAACCTAGGGCTTAAATCTTTGTTGCTTTGTCTTTTGGGACTCTCTTCTTTATCCACTCACTCTGTCTTTATGTCCTTAGAATCTCCCCAGGGCTTAATTATCATCTTTATGTAAATGACTCATAGATCAAATTGTCAACAGTCATATTTTAAAATGCTTCAAATGACTACTAATAAGAAATTTAAGATTCACCTCATATTTTCAAATTAGCAAGGATGATACAACATGTAAATAGCTGATGTCATGTCAATGGATCCATCACCAGTTTTTCCACTGAGGTTTAGTTCTGCATATTGGACATTTCAAAGTAGATATCCTGGAGGCACATCAAGATCAACCACTCCCAAGCAATATGAATAATTCTGCCTCTCCTCTCTTTTCCTGAACTACTCCCTTCAAAACTTTTCTATTTCTCTTGACAACACTATCATTCTTTCAGTTTCCTAGGTTTATTACCTTGGGATTATCCATCACTTCTCCTTCTCCTTAACCCCACATATCCCTGCTATCAGAAAGAGTGATGCTATTAATATTTTTGTATATGTGGCACATTTCTTTCCATCTTTGAACTTCTTAGGGTAGCACCCACTTGGGGGATCAATACATCAAAGGGTATGAAAAATTTAGCAATTTTTCTTACATAATTCAAAATTGTTTAGCAGAATAATTGGGCCAATTCATGACTCCACCAATAATGTACTAATATACTTATCTTTCTCTGTCCCTCTTGTATTAACTATTTGTATTTTTTAAAAATCATTTTTGTTGATTTAAAAAGTATGTAGTGAAATATCAGAATTATTTTAATTTGCACTTTCTTAGTAGTAATTTGGAGCATTTGGGAATATGACTTTTGACAGTTTACATTTCTTCTTTAGAAAACTCACCCTTTAACAGTTATTTATCGGAGAATAGAACTTGATCATATTTGTTCACCCAAAGGCTTTTAAAAATTAAATAAAATTGGTTTTTTTTGTCTTTTGTGATTTCTTCTATTTCTTATTTGATTATGATTATAATCAAATTCTAATTATAGTTCTGAATGGTATCTCTTTCCAATCATCTCTATTTTTAAAAAATAAAGTCAGTCAAAAAACATTTATTAGGTGCCTACTATGACCTTTATTGTTTAAGTCAAATATAATATATGTGATAAAGTTATCAACATGGAAGCTATGATGTAGTGGTTAAAAAGATAATGTGATTTTGGGCTTTGTTAAGAATGACATGGTCCAGGAGTAAGGAGTTTATTCAAACACTCTTTTCTAAAGTGTTTGCTTGGAAAATCCACTTAGAAATTGTGCAGAAGAGATATTGAAAGGCTAAACCTATTTTCTACTGTACTGATTTCTAATTTTTTCAGTTCTTTTCAAATAGATAATCATTGCCCAAGCAGTTTGTATTCTTGGTATTATCAAACACTACTCTCTTGAGTTCATTTGTTTCTTGTATTTGTTTTTCTAGCCTGTTCTAAAAAAATTGACAAAATCTCCCATGGAATTCTTGTGGGAAAGCTAGGAAGATACAGACCAGATGATAATTCATTTAGATGGATTTGGAACTTGATGAAAGACAACACTCAACAGATAGTCAATAATGGTTCGTTGTCAATTTAAAGAATCTCTTCTTGTCTCTATGGTGTTTAACATTTTTATCAGTGACTTAGACAAAGACATAGAAGACATGCTTTTCAAATTTGCAGATTACATAAAAGTGAAAGGGATCACAAACACATTGGATTATAGAGTCAGGACTTAAAGAAAGATCTTGATGAGATAAAGCATAGAGTCAAATCAAATAAGAGAAATTTATGAAGATATATCTAAAGCTTTATACTTGAATTTTTTTATGGTTAGATAGTAATTTGTGTTAAAAGGATATGGGATCATTACAGAAACATAAGTTCAATTTGAATCAACATGGAAGCTATGATGTGGTGGTTAAAAAGATAATGTGATTTTGGGCTTTGTTAAGAATGACATGGTCCAGGACTAAGGAGTTTCTTCAAACACTCTTTTCTAAAGAGTTGTGCTTGGAAAATCCACTTGGAAATTGTGCAGAAGAGATATTGAAATAAAGAGAGAGCAAAAACAGGTTGACCATAAGGAAAGTATTGCAAATATTGCTAAGCATTCCTTTTCCTCTGGTGGATACATATTTTAAAGAAATCCTTTTCACACTCAAGAAATGGGAAAGATGGGAAAATTATTTTTAAACAGCAACACCAAAAAAAAAAAAAAAAAAAAAAAAGATTAGTCTCCCTATGGAATGGGACCAAATCCTGAATAATGAAGAATAAAATGATTTGAAACCCTGAGAATTCCAGATTTATCTCTCTCTAGATAAAAATATTTTCTTGTTCTAGGTAAAAAAAAAAATTTGGTTCCTTTTTCACTGCTAGCCAGTTCCCAGAGGAAGGACATTGAAAATCACATTTGTGATTCATGCTCTAGTTGGCTTTGCTTAAACATAACACTAAGCAATTTGATTATTTTCTGTACATTTTTGTCTTCCCCTTTGGCCTTTTCTGCTGCCAATGGAATTGGGAACTTGGGGAGGCTCCCCACCCCACCTTCTCTCAGCTGCCCAAAGATGGAGCTTGGCCATATTTGGTATCTCTGCATTTTCTGAATGGGTCTAGCCAAACTTGTGAATTCTCACTGCATCTCCGTTCCTAAATGGTGCGGGGGCTCAGTCTTGGTCCTGATCCACAATGAGTAGGAAACCAGATTGCACATCTCCTGAGCCTCCCATGTAGAATCATCTGTCTCTAGGGGCCAGTGAATGGGCTTAGGCCTACAACATTCTGGGGAGAAGACTTTATATGGTAGAGGGTGGTGTCGGCTCCCACGAATCTTGTTGGCAGTCAGAGACTGATGTTATCAAGCCCCAATAAAGTCCTTTGCTGAATTTCCTCTGTCCCTTTGCCCTACAGAGGAGGCTGGAGAGATGAGCTCAATCAAGCGGGCATAACATAAACTGAAATATCTTGGCCTTGTTGATGTGAAAAAAAAGAAAAAAAAAAACCTTTGTTTTACTTTTTATTTTCCTCTATCAAACAGAAAAACCCTGTTTTGCTTTTACATTTTCATTTGTAATAAACAGAAGATTGATCTTTTGTTTCTCCAACAAAAGGGATGCTTATTTTATTCAGATCTGCTTTCACTTCCAGCTCCACTGTATTAGGTGAAAGGGTAACATTTCTCACAGATGTTCTGCACTTTAGTGACTCAATTGCCTACTACAGCCACCCCCTTCTCTTCCCTTTCCATTCCATTGGTGATTATTTTCCCTTTGTTATTTATTGAATAGCCCACTGAACATAAATGGGATAGGAAAGTTCCTTTCTTTTTGTTTTTTAAAATAGTATTTTGTTTTTCCAAACACATGCAAAAATAGTTTTCAACATTCACCTTTGCAAAACCTTGTGTTCCAGATTTTTCTCTCTTTGTTGCCCCTTGCTCCTCAAGCCGCCAAGTAATTCAATATGCTATACATATGCAATTCTCTTAAACATGTTTCTATATTCATCATGCTGTACAAGAAAAATCACATCAAAAGGGGAAAAACATGAGAAAGAAAAAAAAAAGCAAAGGATAACAACAGAAAGATGAAAATACTACGCTTTGATCCATATTAAATCTCCATAGTTCTCTCTCTGGATTTGGACAGTACATTCCATCACAAGTATTTTGGAATTGTCTCGAATCACCTCATTGTCGAAAAGAGCCAAGTCTATCACAGTCGATCATCACACCATCTTGTTGTTATTGTGTACAATGTTCCCTTGGTTCTACTCACTTCACTTATCATGAGTTCATGTTTCAGTCTTAATTAGCCTGCTCATCATTTCTTATAGAACAATAATAGTGCATTTCATTCATATATGATAACTTGTCAGTCATTCTCTAACTGACGGGCATCCACTCAGTTTCCAGTTCCTTGCTTTTTATCATCAAATATGCTCTTGGCAGAGAAGCAGAATGGGGAAATCACCTCAGGGATTCCAAAACTCCACTTTCCATTATATTTTGGGTTGCAGTGAATGACTTCTTATTAAGACGAAGGAGTTTGCAAGTCTATGGTCCCACAGATTGGTTTGGCATGGAATAGCAGGAACAATTTTCTATTGCTCCCTAAAATCCCAGATGACCTCCTTGCTAGAGCACCTACTGTGTGAAGAGAACTGTTTTAGGAAATTGAACAGAAGTCTGGGAAGGTATATAATAGATAATGCAGTTACTATTCTCAAGGAGGTTGCAAGGCAAAAATGGAATGTAAAGAATATTGGACTCTGCTATTTACTGGCTGCATAGTCTTGGGCAAGCTATATATCTGTTCTGAGTCTCATTTTCTGGGATTTGACCTGTAAATGGATACAATACTACTATTTGCCATAGTAGATCATTTAGCTCAGGACCAAGCATCTGTAAGAGTTTTCTGTGAGCTAGGTATTGTGCTAAGTACTAAAGATACAAAGAAAGGCAAAAAACATCCTTTCCCTCAAGGATCATACATTCTCACGGGAGAAGACTTTATGTAAACAATTGAGGACACATGAGATATATACTATTCAGATTAACTAGGAGGTGATTTCAAAAGGAAGGCACTGGCAGAAGGAGTAAGAAAGTAGATTGGGAAAGGTTTTCTTTAAGATTTTAATGGGACCAGGGAAGCCAATTGTTGGAGACAAGAGCATTCCAGGCATGGTAGTCAACCAGTGAACAAAGACAGGAAAATGGAGCATTCTCTCCTGGAATGTCCTGTCCAAGGAGACCAGGGACACTGGATCATAGAATATGAGGAGAAGAGTAAAGTGTCAGAAGACTGGAGAAAGAGTAAGAAGCCAGGTTGGGAAGGGCTTTAAAAACCCCCCCAAAATGATCTTATATTTGATCTTAGAGGTGATAGGGAGCCATTGAAGTTTATTGAATGGGAGAATAACATGGTCAGATCTGGTTTTTTATTTTAGGAAAATCATTTTGGCAGCTGAGAGGAAGGTAGAGTAGAATGGGGAGAAATTTGAGGCAGGGAGACCAAGCAGAAGAATGCTGTAGACTTGTGTTGTTAGTAATGTTCACCTCCTCTCTCCCCCAAGCCTTGCACCAGCACTTCTGGCTAATCTCACAACTCAGTCAAACTCCATCATTTTGGAGACTATTTCTTCATCCGTGAGTTTCATCCATGGACCAGGTTATTCAGATTATGCAGGGATATTAGGGTAGGTGCCCAGAAAGAAGAAAGAGGAAGGAAGAGAGAAGAGGATAAGAGAAGAGAACAGAACATATTTATAATTCTGGTTAGTCTTGTCATATATAGGGCATGAGCTTTATAAAATAATTTAAAAATAATTTCCAAATCCAGTATAAATATAGGTGGTGGGGGGTCTGAAGAGTAAATACATAGCCAAAAGGCTCTTGATGGGACTATACATCAGGCTTCCTGAGAGAGATTGGTCTTAAAGACTGTAAAAGAATTGCAAAAGCACAGTTAGTGACAAGTAATGACAGATTGTAGAAAAGTCTTTATGTAATAATGATAGTAAAAATAAATAATGATATCGTGTGAAGAAGGACATTATTATGGGAAGAGTCCTGGATTCTAATTCTGACTTTGAATACTTAGGTTGGATAAGAAACACTCTTTCTGTGTTTCAATTTTCCCCTCTATTTTAACATAGATTGTACAGAGCATGTGAAAATATTCTCTTCTTGTTTCTGCTTGGCCACGTGGGAAGTTCTGACTCAGGGGCTTGCAGTGGGAAATCAAGAATTCCCTAATTGGCTGTTGAGCTAGAAGGGCTGATAACAATGGATAAACAGAAGGAGTCCGAATCCTTTTTCTCTCGCTCTTCTCTTCTGTCTCTGAGGTATAATGGTTCCAGCTGCAAACGTTTAAAGATTTCTACAATTTGGCTTCCACCTACTTTTCCAGGCTTGGTTCTCATTACTTCCTTTTGCCCATCTCTAATCTTGGCAAACAGACCTATATGCCATTTTATCTTTTATCTCTGTGGGCATCCATGAACTTCTTTACTCCATTTCCACCTCCATGAAAGCTGTAATTTCCCATCAGAGCATCACTTCTTTCACCAGATCTTTTCTAATCCTTCCATCCTCTGACTGGGTCAAATGATTATGGCTCTTTTGCAAATTGCTTTGTGTAGATTTTGTGTTAACTTATCTATACATATTATGGGCATATTTTGAACTGACAGGAGGAAATTGGATTTTGATACATTAAGACGTTTTTCTGGTAGTAATACCAGTTGTTCTGAATTCTGGTCTAAATTCTAGGTCACAATCCCAAAGGACAAAATTGACAGAATGTTTCTTGGAAGGGGTCGCTACTCACAGACAAGCCATGGGTGAGGACTTTTTTGGTGGAGGTAAAGAACCTGGAATAGCACAGCTGGAAGGGGCCGCACAGAGAGTCTGCTTCAGGGATCAGTCATCCTTTTAAGGGAGAAAAGCCTTTTAGAGGATAATATTCCTCGATTATAACTTTTTAAAGGACCTCATTACATTTTATATGTTTTTGATTGATGCCAGAGAAATTTTATATCCATCTTGTTCCTACTGGTCCATTAATCTTTATTATACTATATAGTTTATGCAGGTTAATACAGTATAATTGAAAGATCAAATAACATTTATTATTATAGCTTCAAAAGGCTGTTATGGTAAGATAAGTACACAGCTTAGGGAACTGGAAGGCTGGTCTTAAGTACCTAACTGAAGAGGTAGTGAGATAACCTATTGGCCATCATCAGATTTGAGATAGCCAGGTGATGCAGTGGAGAGAGCTCTAGATCTGGAATCAGAAAAGGCTGGTTTCAAATCTTCCTTTAGACCTTAACTAGCTTATGTGACCCCGGCAGGTCACTTAACCAGTACCTGTCTCAGTCTCCTCATCTATAAAATGGGCTGATAATAATACATCCCATAACAACTATTTGGATAATATGAGATAACATTTGTAAAGTACTTTGCAAACCTTGAAGCATCATATAAATACTAGTTGTTACTAATATGAGATAGCTAGGTGACACTATAGGTACAGAGATCTGGCTCTGGAGCCCTCTTCCTGAGTCCAAACCAGGCTGCCTCAGTTTCCTCATTTGTAAAATAATCTGAAAAATGATAAACACTCCAAAAAAAGCCAAGAAAGCACCGAGAGGAATCACAAAGAGTCATACACACAACTGAAATGATTTTACAACAACAATCACATGGTAGTTGTTCCTTGGTCTAATTTCAGATGAGGAAACAGACCCAGAGAAGTACTTGGTTGGGTAATACAGCGGCAGAGGCTCCTTCTTCTTGTGCCTGTGAATTCATTACTGTCTGAATTACAGACTCATCTTTTGAGGAAGTTAGACACCGTCCCAAGCAGCTGAGCCTTCTATCTGGGCAGCTGCCACCAGGTATTACCTGAAATTTAGCCACAAATAACCAGCTTTTTATAGTTAATCCAGCAAATATTTATTAAACCTGTTTCCTTAATAGCAAGGTGGTACTGGTATAGAGATATAGAGGAAACTCCTGATGATCCCTGCTCTCAAGGGGCTTATATTCTACTAAGCATTAAAGAGCTCCAGACATAAGATTATGGACTGTGAACTCCTGGGGAAAAGGGCTGTTTTATTTTTGTTTTTGTTGAGCAAAGTGACTGGCCTATTTAAACACATAATAAAGGCTTATAGATTGATTTAAAAAGTTCCCAGATTTTCTTAGCAAGGACTCTAGACTTTTAGAGCTGCCTTGAATGAGGATTCCTTTAGAATCACAAAATTTTAGAACTGTTAAAAGAGAAATAGAAAGAGAAACATATGAAAATAGAGAAGAGAGAAGAGAGGAGAGGAGGGGAAGAAAAGGGGAAAGAAGAAGAAAAAGAAAAGCAAGAGGGAAGAGAAGGGAAGAGAAAAAGAGAGCTCGAGAAGGAGGGAAAAAGAGAAAGGGAGGGAAAGAGTAAAACAAAGAGGGAAAAAGACAGGGAGAGAGAAGGAGGGAGAGGAGAATGCAAGGAAGACCCTATAGAAGTGTATGAAATAGTTAAAAGCTTATGAGAAAAATAATTTGTTTCCAAACTTCAGGTTAAATGTTTCATATTTGGCTTACTAAACATTCAACTCATAGGATGAAAGCTACAGAGTTGGAAGGGACTTTATCCATCTATCCATCTAGTTTAACCTTCTTATTGTGTGATTCCAAGTACCAATGAAATTGTGACTTTCTTATTTATTTATTTTAAACTTAAATCCAAAATAGGGAAAGAAAAAAAAAAAAACATTGCCATGTGCACATAGCTATTAGAGAAGATTTAAAATATAAAGCAATACATTTCTATGTCATGAAAGCCTATATATATAATACTACACATTGTGTTCAGAGCTGTGCTTTTCTTTACTTCCTTGTAGGTTTTTCTCTTGTTCTTTTTTGTTTTTTTTTCCCTCTTCTTTCCCATCCCCCCCACTGCCACACCAAGAAGGCTACAATATATATGTATACACTCTCTTATGTGTATACACATATGTATATGTACACAGATATAATTATACACTTATACATATATGTTTTATGTATACATATGCATATATATACACACAAACATATAAATATTTCTATAATTACACATTTATATACACAAGGTTGATAATGTCATCCTTCATGAATCCAAGTCTTTCCATATTTTTCCAACTCTACCAGCTCATCATTTCCTACACCGTGGCAATATTCCAACTTTATAGCATCTAGTTATTTTAAATAGTCTAAAACAATATTGATTAATATGACTGATATATCATGTAGTTTCCCTATTTATCTCTTTTGATTAACTCTCTTTTAGCTCTAATTTTGTCTGAGATCATGATTGTTTCCAAAACATTATATTAGAAAGAAGATTTGACTCAAAGTTCTCCAACTTGAGAACCAGTAAGTGACCTTGCCTCCCACCAGTGCCTCCCCACGGAAGGATGTTTAGAATTGTTGCTACAATTTGGATAATATGAGCTATTTATTTCATTGGTTTCTGATATCATCCTCACTTAAGTGCCCATTATGTGAATAGAGACATTTGTGAATTCATTTCTTTTTGTTATAATGAGCTATAAATTGGGGAGTTGGTTCTGAATGTGCTCAAGGGGTGGAGACCCTGGAAAGAAGGAAAACCAGTGCTTTGTAGCTTTATTGAATGTTCACATTGAAAAAGCAAAAATGGAAATCAATAAATAAGGAAGAGTTCTGGGAATTATTAATGATAATTACTGTTTAGCTTACAGTTGCTAAGTAATCTAAATAAGAGAGATCAAACAATAAAAAAAAAAGTGATTGGAAAGGGAAAGGAAGATCATAAATGGGTCAAGGAATCAAGACAGTCCGCAGTACTAGTCCCAGCTCTAGCCAATTTCCTAGCTCTGTGACCTTGGGCAAAGGACTTTAGTCGCGGTATTTAGTTTCTTGATTTGTAAACCACCAGAGAGTCTCCAAACTTAGTTGCTTGGAAGAGAATCAAGATGAAACAGACAAAATAATTTAGAGGAATAACGGGAGAAAGCAGTTGGATTTTTGCCTCTCGAGTGACCAAGGTTCCCTTTCTTCCAGTGGAATTATGGAGTTGTCCCTACTTCAAACAAATTACAAGGGGCCGGAGTCATTAGCTTGTTCTGTCTGCCAGCAGCCCCGTAGAGCTTTCCTATTCACTGGGTGGATTTTCTGGGGAGCCAGGGAGGGGACAGGAGAAGGATTTTTCCATGGCTAAGTGGAACGCCCACCATTTAACCACTCAATTTGCCATACATGGCTCACACTTGCTCTCTTAGCATTGTCGTTGCCAGTGATAAATACTGACAGTTTTAAAGGGAGCTCGTGTTAAAGAAAAATAATGTCTGCTAGAGCTGGAGTCTCTTTTCAAGGGGAAAAATCCCCCGCTAAATTTGCTGACAGTCATGTGGCAGCTGTCACATAACTCCCTTTTTTTTTTCTTTCGAGTATAGTGGCTATTTGGCATTTTTTGTTAGGTTTTGCTTCAATAATGGCTATGCAGCCTGCCTATACGTACCACCCACGCCTTTCTTCCCTGGCCTGAGCTGCACAATTGCCTGGTCAAGCCAAGAAATGTCAGAGAAAATGCTTCTCTGAGGGTCAGCTAGAGGCAAAATATTCAGTCCCAAAGATCATCATGGCTAGGGTCAGATTCTCTCC
The DNA here is from genome assembly GCF_048593235.1 of Sminthopsis crassicaudata. Classification (NCBI taxonomy): domain Eukaryota; kingdom Metazoa; phylum Chordata; class Mammalia; order Dasyuromorphia; family Dasyuridae; genus Sminthopsis; species Sminthopsis crassicaudata. Next base: position 51,302,045 of record NC_133618.1, on the reverse strand, counting down.
ACAAAAGATGCTGTGCACGTTCCCTCTGGCAGAGAATGAAGAGGCACATCTGGGGACTGGTCTTAGGATTTAGCCACTGGTCACTAGCCTCTCAGGAGTGGAGAGACAGAGTTGGAAGGAATATTTCACAGGCCACTTGATCCAACCTGTTCTGAGTAAGAGCATCCTCTACAATGTAATGACAAGCTGTTATCCAGCCTTTGCTTGAAGATCTGTGTTTCTAGAAGTAAGTCCGTTCCATTTTGGAATAGCTTTAATTAGATAGGTTTTCCTTTTACTGAACTGAAATCTGTTTCTTTTTGAATTAAAGCTGTTTATTTTCAAAACATATGCAGAGATAATTTTTAACATTCACCTTTGCAAAACCTTGTGTTCCAAAAATGTTTTTCCTTCCCTTCCTCCCCCTCCCCTACATGGCAAGGAATCCATATGTTAAACATGTGCAATTCTTCCAGACATATTTCCACAGTTTTACCTTGCTGCACAAGAAAAATCAGATCAAAAAGGAAAATGTCCAAATCCATTCATCCATCTCTAGTTACTTTCGAATCCTAAAAAATGACCTAGAGCTGAATAGAAGGCTGCATCTTTCACAACAGTTTATAAAAGAAGAACTAATATTATATTTTAACAACATTCTATTTAACAATGTAATTTAGTAATTGCACTTTAACAATATTAATAATAAACATGTTATGTCACAACATATTTATTATTAATTATGAATTTATTATACTAAGTAATAATTTATATATCATATATAATCATTGGATAGAGAATAATCTTAAGAAACAAATAGGCAGGTGATTATACAAAATTAAAAAAAAACACTTTTGGGGGACAGCTAGGTGGCATAGTGGATAGAACAGCAGCCCTGAAGTCAAGAGGACCTGAGTTCAAATCTGTTCTCAGACACTTAGCAGTTCCTAGCTGTGTGACCCTGGGCAAGTCACCTAACCCCAATTGCCTCAGCAACACTCCCCCCCAAAAAAAAACCTTGTGCATAAATAAAATTCATACATGTAGAATAAGTAATGATTCATACTGGGGTAGGGAATACTTTAAGTATCTGAATAGAAGTCTGAAATGTATACAGAATTAAAATTAATCTGTAAGACTAAGAACATTCTGTAATAAATGTGAACTTTTTCAACAGAAGAAACCAATAACTAGAGCAGGTGTTCTACATTGCTAATTATTATAGAAATACAAATTTTAAAAACAAATATACCTCTGATTTTTCATTTTATTGTCATCAAACTAGTGATGATGATCAACGATAAAAATATTCATATTGAATATTCATATGAATATTGGGGCCTTGGGGTCTGGCTTTGAGAAGCCAGACACTGCTGGGAAAAGTGTGAACTTGTCTTGACATTTTGAAAAGCAATTTGGAAGTTTGCAAAAAAAGTTAAAAAGTCTTTCCTACCCTTTCACTCAATAATCCTACTACTGGATTTTATACTCTAAGGAAGTTATTGACATTAAGAATGTGAAAACATTCATAGCAGCACTAATTGTAATTTCAAAACATTGAAAAATTCAGAGAAATATGAAAATGATTTTTATGAAATGATGCATAGTGAAGAAAAAAGAGCAAAAATATGCAAAATCATTCCAAATATGTTATGAATAAGTGGAGAACCTCAAATTAATAAAATGGACAGCACTGACAGTGACATTAAAATTTAAGCACATACTCTTCCTTTCTATTAACAAAGAATAAAATACAAAAAGTTGATGCAATATTCATCCCAATCATTCTTTTTTTTTGCAAACTTGAGAAGGAAAACACTTTCTTGGGTGTTTGGCTTGTGGATTTATTTGAAATTGTCCATCAGTCAAAGCAACATTTAGCAATTAAAAAGAGAACTCAAATGTAATCATTAAGGGAGAAGCAAGCAAGCAAGGCAAAGTCAAGTCCTTGTACTCTTCCATTTGGCAGATTCATAGTCATATAATCCTTTGTTACTAGGAATCCTTCCTTTTGATTCTTTCTCATTACAAGAGGTCCTCCCCTCTGGTTCTCTATCACTTCTCTGAATGTCTATAGAGACAGGAGAAGAGAAAGGACTTCTCTAAGGTCACATCTACTATTAAATACTGATGCAGAGCCCAGCAGGTTGGGGCAGTTGACCTTTTCTATTCTTCACTAAAAGACATTTTTTGCTCTGGATCCCTAAAGGTAACACAGACTGGGCTGGATTTGAGGGGGGGAACTTAGTCTCCTTTTGTTATCCTTTTCAGTTTGCTACAACCTGACATCAGGGCCCCATGGACAAGGTTTTGGCTAAGTTCAGTTATCCCCAAAATGAGCAAGTAGAAAGGTACATAAAATACAATCTATATCAGGTATGGAAGAGATATTCATTTCCTACACATTAAAAAAATGTTAACTGAAATGCTCTCAAAATGTATTGGTGGAAAAACTTAACTAAATAGTAATTATAACTACTGATGCATTTTGTTGGGAATATAGAATAGGATGTGAAACTTCCTATTTGTCTTATTTAACCTACCTAGCTGCCAATGAGGGGAAAGATTCATTATCCTCAAAATGCCCTGAGTCAACAGAAGCAGCCATCAATTCTTTCTAGGTGCTTAATAATAGAACATCATCTCTAAGACCCCCAAGCTCTGATAAAGAACATATGTGTATCCAGAATTGGGAAGAACTGCTCTGCAATGCTCTGTGAAGTCATTTTTTTGGGGCGGTTGTTTGTTATTTTTGTACACCTAACGAGATTTTACACCAAATCATATAAATGTATATTCATGAGAGGGGATGTGGTTTGTTGAGGCTTTTACCCATTTGTCCAATAGTCAACACTTACATTTTTTAATGGGTTTAAGACTCCTCCCCACCATGGAATCATATGTGAAACTGAAGCAAGATATGTTTAACAAAGTAAAACAAAGTATGATGAGATAAGGCTAATTTATGGTTTTCTAAATCAATATGTGCCTTGTATGTTCCCATTTCTATTTGAGTTTGGTACCATAGGTGGATTTGGAATCAGGAATTGAGTTTGAATTTTGCCTCAGACAATGAGCACTACTTTTTCTTTGCCTCAATTTCTTCATCTAATATCTAATAATATCCCCCTCCCAGGGAAATAAAATGTGTTAAGGACTTTGCTAACTTAGAACTATTTCATCCTCCTCTTCCTCCTCTTCCTCCTCCTACTCATCATTGTCATCTAGTTAGTCAATCTGTATCTGTTCAAATAAGTCTTTCCAACTTTCTCTGAATCTGTTCTCTTTTTGGGGTTATTTTTAAAAAGCACAATCATATTTCATTATATCCATATGTCATAATTTATTCAGCCATTCCCCAACTTAAGGGGCACTCCTTAGTTTCTAGTTTTTTACTATGACAAAACAAGCTACTATGGATATTTTTTCAATTAGGAATATTTCATAGGGTGGGATAGGAGTGGGAGGGAGAGAGAGAAAAGGAATGTCTGGTATGATATTAAAGAGTCAGAGAATATGCATAATTTGTTGACTTTTTGGATATAGTTGCAACTTGTTTTTCATAATTCATATATCAACCAACAGTAAACTGATACATTTTTTCATTCTCCCCTCCACTAAAACTATTGTAATTTCCCTTTTTCTTTTTTCCCCTTTTTGTACCTAACAGGTGTAAGGTGGTAGTTTTAAAAATTATATTTCTTTTATTATTAATGATTTGGAATATTTTTTCATAAAATTGTTCATAGCTTTCATTTCTCCTTTTGAGAACTTCCTTTGAACATTTATTTTTTGGAGAATAGCTCTAGTTCTTTTATGTTTGCATCACTTCCTAGAGCTTAGACATCAGACCTTTTGCAGAGAAACATATATTCTTTTTCCCTCTCATTTAACTTTCCCTCCTGATTTTAGTGACATTAATTTTATGTAAAAGCTTGTTAATTTTTGTAATTAAAGTTTCCTATTTTCTCTGCTGCAATCCTCACCTCATCTGGCAAAAAACTTTCCCCCTATGCAAAGTTATTTGCGATAGCTACCACTCTACTACTGTATTTTATGATGTGATCTTTCATATGTAGGTTCTGTGCCCATTTTGAACTTATTGTGGAATATTATATAAAATGTTGGTCTAAAGTTAATTTTTTCCAGATTGCTATTAAGTTTTCCTAGTAATTAGTAAATGCTTACATCTTTGGGTTTATTAAATACTCTACTGCTATGTTTATTTTCTTTTGGATCTCTTCTTCCTATATTTTCTGCTGACCAACTTTCCTAGTTTTTAACCAGTTTCCTTGATGACTATTTTGTAATTCAGTTTGAATTAGGTCTCTTCTTTCTCACTTTTTTCATTATTTTTTTTGAGACTCTTGATGTTTCGTTCCTTCAGATAATTTTTATTATTATTTATTTTAACTTTACCAAGATATCTTTTGAAGTTAGATTTTTATGGAATTAATAAGTAAATCAATTTAGAGAATATTGCCATATTTATTATATTGGCATAATTCTATCATGAATAATTAATATATTTTTAGTTTTTTAGTCCTTGATTTCTGCTGGAATGGGCCCCAGCAGGGCCTTTGTTAGTTTCTGCATGGGCATCTGATTGCAGGGGGATGCCCACTCAGCCAGGCATTGGAAGTTTGGGATGGGCTGTTTGGGTGGAGTGTTTCAAGATCTGGAGCTTCAGCAAAAGCTGGTTTGTTCCAACCAGTGATTGAAGGAGTTACCTCCCTTGGGAAGAGACAACCCTTGTCATATAAATATCAAGTAAGCTCCTCCCTCAGGCCATAGAGTTCCCTAAGGCTATTTATTTGTTTTTATGATAATAAAAACTCTTCCTCAGAGAAATGAATCTGGGTTTCTTGGTAATTTTCATCTATCAAACTTGTTCTTCTGCTGTACTATAAAGAGCACTTTGAAATTGTATTCATATAATTTTTGTATCTTGGTAAGTAGATCCCCTCATTTTATATATTTTGTAGTTATTTTGGTTGGAATATCCCTTTTTACTTTGTCCAATTGGCTTTTATTGGTAATAGAAAGGTTTATGATTTATGAGCAATGCTTTGCTGGTTACTTTTTCAATTAATTTTTAGTCAAATACTTAGATTTCTCTTAGTTCATATCATTTGCAAAAAGTGATCATTTTGATCCTTGTTTATCTATTCTTATCACTGCAATTTCTTTTTTCTTGTCTTATTGTCATAGATAGTATTTCTAGAAATAATGATTATTATGATTATCCTTGCTTTACTCTTTTTTTTGTTATAATTATGACCCCAAATCTTATTGTAAAGGTTAAAGCTAGCATTCTCACAGCATGCTAGCATATAGTTTTACATAGATATCATGTGCCATATTAAGAAAAGGTCCATCTATTTCTATGCTTTTTTGGATTTTTAAAAAACATAAATGGATGGTGTTTTTTGTTAAAAGATTTTTTTCTCCATATACTGAAATAATCAACCAACTAAGTGGTACAATAGATAGAGCACCAGTTCTGAAATCAGAAAGTCTCATTTTCTTAGATTCAAATCTGGCCTCAGATATCAGCTGTGTGACTCTGGGCAAATCACTTAACCCTGTTTGCCTCAGTTTCCTCATCTGTAAAATGAGTGAAGAAGCAAATGGCAAACACTTCTAATAGAAAACCCTGAATGGGGTCACAGAATTAGATATGACTGAAGCAACTAAACAATAATAAAATTGATATAATCACATGATTTTTATAGTTGTTTTTATTTTTCATATGGTCTATTTTGTTTATAATTTTTCTAGAGATTAGAGAAATCCTAAATTTCTACTATAAATCTAACATGATCATAATGTGTAATTTTCTAAGAATGTGTTGCTATAGTCCATTTGATAATGTTTTATTCGATATGTTTCTGCCAAATTTCTTTTGGGATATTAGTACAGAGTTTTATCTCTCTTTCATATTTGGTATCAAGACCATATTTATATGACAGGAAATTTCTGTTTTAGAAAATAGTTTAAGCAATATTGAGATTAAATGTTCTTTGAATGCTTGAAAACAATCATTTGTAAATCCATACAAACTTGGGTTTCTCCCCATCCTGTCTGGAAGTTCACTTATGGCTTATTCAATTTCTCTTTTGGAGATAAAGTTAATAAAATTCTATTTTTTTCTTAATATAGATATTTATATTCTTATAAATATCCATGTATTTCAATTATAATTAATTTTGTTATCATATAATTAGGTGAAATGGTTTTGAATAATTTACTTTATTTCTTTTACCAAGATTGAAAGATTGTAAAATTTATTGTAAAATTTCTTAATTTTTACAGCAGTAGCTGTGTTCCTTTCTTTTTTAAGAACTCATATCAGCTAGCAACTTTTAATATTTTTTTGTTTTGTTTTAGGATTCTGAAGTGTCTCCTCCCACTTTTAGCATGTGAACATCTCATTATAATTTTGCTCCTTTGAATCTGCAAATGTATTAAGTTTGCTTGGTCTCTCTTGATTTTTTCACATCAAAATTCTTAATATTGGTGTTTTCATCATAAATGATCAAAAGTCCATTAATTCCTTGAGGATTTATTCTTTTTTCCTTTAGAATTATACTTAGTCTTGCAGAGCAAGTTTTTCTTTCTTTTTTTCATTCTTCCTTTCTCTTCTTTCTCTTTCTTTCTTTCTTTCTTTCTTTCTTTCTTTCTTTCTTTCTTTCTTTCTTTCTTTCTTTCTTTCTTTCTTTCTTTCTTTCTTTCTTTCTTTCTTTCTTTCTTTCTTTCTTTCTTTCTTTCTTTCTTTCTTTCTTTCTTTCTTTCTTTCTTTCTTTCTTTCTTTCTTTCTTTCTTTCTTTCTTTCTTTCTTTCTTTCTTTCTTTCTTTCTTTCTTTTCCTTCCTTCCTTCCTTTTTTGTTGCTTTTTAGAATAACATATTCTGTGATTTCTCCACCTTTAGACCAATTGCTAACAGCAATTGTGTGATCCTGGTAGTAGTTCCTTCTGACTCTTTCTTTCTATTTGCAAGATTGATTTTTTTTTTAACTAGAAGCTCTGGATTTGGGGTATAATATTTCTGGGAGTTTTTATTTTGAGATTTCTTTTAGTAAATGACCCATGTACTATTTCTGTTTCCACATTTCCATGTTGCTCTCCAACTAAGCAGTTTTATTTTATGATTTCTTGGAAGAATGTTCAGGCATTTGGAGGGGGGGGTGTCATAGTTTTCAAAGAATCTGATTCTTTTTAAATAATTTCTCCTTGACTTTTTCCCAGTTCACTTTTATTTGATAGCAAATACTTTTTATTTTTCTCTACTTCATTCACCCTGGTATTCTGATTTTGTTTGAATGTTTCTTATCTTACAGAATCACTTAGTTCTGTTTAATTGATTCACTTCAGAGAGTCAGCTCTTTTGGTAGGTATGATAGTGGGGTCAATTTTATCAAAAGATGAAACAGTCTATTAATTATTAATAATTAGGAATATTGAATCAATTAAATGATCATATATCAATTATACATTAAGGTATATGTAATATACAAATCTTGATACATATTATATTAAATTAATCAATTGAAGGTATATTAAACTAATATAAAACCCATTATCCTTTGTGATCTTGTATAAAGTAGCAAACCTATTTAGAATGTAGCATTTAAATGACTGGTAGCTTTCTGGAGGGCAGCTCGTTGACACAGTGGATAGAACACCAACCGGGTCAGCAAGACCAGAGTTTAAATTGATACTCAGACATTTAATGTGTGATCCTGAAAAGTCACTCAACTCTGTTTGCTCCAGTTTCTTCATCTGTAAAACGAGCTGGAGAAGATAATGTCAGACCATTCCAGTGTCTTTAACCAAGAAAACTCCCAATGGGGTCACAAGGGTCAGATGTGACTGAAACAAATGAATGATGTCAATAGTTTAGATGAAAAGACATTTTAATTAGGCAGTTTAGGGGAGAAAGCAATTTAGCCAAGCCCCTGAGAGAGAATTCAAGAGGGAGGGGAGGAATGGAGCATCATTTTTTACCAGCTACCACTTAACTAGAAGACAACTTTATGAGCTTCAGAGAGACAGAGGAGTGAGAATTCTGATCAACATACTAATATTATCTGTATTAGAACCCTAGAGAAAATTAAATTCACTGAGGAAAGAAAGCCTTGGAACTCTACAAGGAGCTCAGCAGAAAGCTATTCCATATCTAATAAGAACATCTTGAAAACTCTAGCCTACAGAGGAATTCCAAGAACTAGAAAAGCGTACTCTAAGCTTGAGTTGCCTGTACTCTATATGGACTTCTGGAGGAGGATTTTGTACCAATTGGTACTATTTTAGCAAAATATGGCTTACTAAAAAACTAAATAATTCTGACTGACAGATATCAATTGATAATCAAAAGAGAGGCGCACCAGTGGGGACTCTTGTGTTATAACATAAGGAAATGGCTTACTAGACTCAATCTTCAATGTAGATTTATCTTAGAGCCCTGCATAAAATGCTGCCCTCAGAACCAGCCTGACCTTTCGAGTAGTGATTGGGAGAATAGCTTCAGAGCCTGAAGATTTTCCACCTTCCTTTCTAAACTGTTGATTCTCCTAATTTTTCCCTCCATAGCTCTTATGTCACACCATTCTATTTTTATCCTCCTCTTTATTTCACATACTCTTAAGTTTTGTAGTGAAGTCATTTCTTTCCTCTCTACTTGGAGTTGCTGTGGAGTTACTTTCTTCTTCTGAGTCACCCTCTTGAATGCCACTTTTCACAAAGTGTTCAGTATCTTCTATTTATTCATATCTCAAGCTTTACTTCATGTTTGAGACTTTATAGCAAAGAAAAGCTCTTTCTTCTCCCGTCCTCTTGAATAGGGGTAGTAAGGACCCAGTAATCCTGGCCATCCTTTCCTAGGCTCTTCTTGTTGGTTTCCACCTTTGGTCTTCTTGCACTTAGAGTTCTCTAAGGATTCAATGTTTCCAGTTAGAGCTCTGCTGTCTTCTGAATCCTAGGGCATTCCAGGTCAGGTTAGTGCTGTAGGTTTCTGGTCTGTTCATTTTTGTTCATGCTAACTTCCTTGGTAGAGACCTTCTTATTTATTTAATTTTTTTGGTGATTGTGATTTTGTTTTTGTTTTTCTGTGTTTTATTGGTTCTGGCTGTATTTTTGTGCCGTCCTGGATTGATGAAAGGGTTTATGGGTTTCTTTTTGAAATTCATAGAAGACATGTAAAGAACATAAATAAATAAATGATCAAGGAGGGAGATAGGTTGTTTGTTAGAATGAACGAGATGAATAGTCTATATGTCCCCATTGTCATCCTCTAGTACATTGATTGGATCCTCCACATCAGACATGCAAACATAAACACATACATGTTACACATTAGAGGCACATGCCTGAATTGTGATTTTTATTGCTGGAAAGAATGTCTACTCTTAGAAAATCACAGCTGAATGTAGACTTATTTATGTGCGTTCCATAAAGATTCGGTCAACTGCCTTTGTATGTTTCAAAATGCACCCCTTTCTCCCTCCACCCTGTTTAACGCTTCCAGAACTCTTTCCCTTCTCCACATGTACATTATAGAAACCCACAGAAGGTCTCCAAGAGTGACAGGGTCAGGAACAGGATTGAATTCCAGGCACGTGCTGTCACGCTTGGACCACACGCCTTTCTCGTCATCCCAAACCTCACTCATACTTTTGAAAGAGCTCTTGAATTCTTGTAAAGAAATCTCAACTTAAAAAAAATTGATAAATTGGTGGTGGTTGGAGGGAAAAATGAATTTTTGCACGAATTTATATACCTTTTTTAATCAGGAGCATATTTCATTTTGAGGTTTTGACTTCGATTTTTGGCTACAAATGAATAATTGTGGACCTAGGCCACTTAATAAACAAATTCTGCCCGGAGCATCACTATACCTTGACACTTAACTGACTCTGATCTGCCAGATTGTGAACTCTATCTGTTTTAAAAACTTCAATATCTTTTCCCCTCTTGCCTAAATTGTCTCCCTAGATTCTTTCTATTTTGAAATCTTTCCTGACTCTCCCAATTTATAGTGCTTTCCTCTTCCATTAAGACACTTATTTTGTGTTTACTTATATAAATGTATATATCACTCCTCTCCTCCCAAAGTCCCAAATGTTAAGTTCCTTGAAGACAGGGAAAATCTTTACTGTCCTGTACAGTTTCTAGCACACTTAATAAATGCTTATTGATTAATTACCATATTAACAATAATAGTAGCTAGCATTTATATAGCACATTAAGGTTTAGAAAAAATTGGGGAAGTGGTATGGTTGATACTGTTGGACTTGGAGTCAAATCTTGCCTCTGACACTAGCTATGTGATTCCAAGCAAATTACTTAATTTCTCTTAGCCTCAGTTTCCCATTTTATCTGTGAAATGGACATAATAGCATTGATCTGCCAGGATTTCTATATTAAGGTCTTTGCAAACTTTAAAGTCTCATATAGTTATTTTTGTTATATATCACATGGAAGAAAGTGAATAATTGTTGGCAAGTAGATTTGGTCACCATTATATACAAATTTCTTGGCCTTCCTTTTGGTGATAAGACTGAATGTTCCCCTAGTAATTATCTCAAAACATCCAGGCCAAATCTCGAGTGGCCCTAGAAAAATACAGAAGTGGACTGAGATTTGGAATCTGCTAGAGTTCATGAACATTGAAACCAAAAGCATATGAGCAAAGAAAATCTAATAATTGTTATTTAAAATCAAAGTAAGTTTCCCCTGAATCCTAAATTTAGGAACAAGTCTCAGGCTGGCTTGGATTCTGTTCATATTGATTTCACTAATTGGCTATGTTCCTCCTTGAATGCCCCAGTTCCCTTATTTCATTTCATTCATTTATTTATTTATTTTTGGTGAAGCAATTGGGGTTAAGTGACTTGCCCAGGGTCACACAGCTAGGAAGTGTTAAGTGTCTGAGACCAGATTCGAACTCTGGTCCTCCTGACTTCAGGTCCCGTGCTCTATCTACTGTGCCACCCAGCAGCCCCCAGTTCCCTTATTTGTACAATATGAAGGTTGTACTAGACGATCTTTGAGATACCCACAATTTAGTTCTAATGTGTTACAACTGATGATCTGGTACTTTTTTGGCCGTTATTCAATCATGTCACCATAGTTAAAATTAATTTCTCTTAGTCTCAGTTTCCAATTTTGCCCTGAGCATCACTACACCTTGACACTTAGCTGACTCTGATCTGCCAGATTGTGAACTCCATCTGCTTCAAAAACTTCATACTCTAATGTCTTAGTTCCTGATACTCTCAGTGAGGGAGTAGAAACAGTATCAAAGGAAATGAAACAGGAAAGAGCAAATGGAAGTGATGAACTCAGTCAGTAAATACTCATTAAATACCTACTAAATGCTAGGTAATGCAGTAAATGATGGTGATACCAGAAAGGGCAAAAACATAGTCCCTATGCCCAAAGAATTCAGTCTAATGAGGTAGACAGGCTGAAAAACTTTAGTTATGTAAATATAGACAATTTAAGTAAAAGGTAAGCTCAGAAAAAGGACATTCGATGACTCTAGCATGGAAGAAGGAGGTCTCTGAGAGAAAGGATGAGGAGAGAGAGCATTCTAGGTATGAGGGAAAGCCAATGAAAAGGCCTGGTGTCTGGAGATGGAATGTTGGAATGAGTTCTGTACAGAGGCAATATTTTGAAAGTAATCAGGGATTGATTTACAAAATACTCAGAAAGAAGGAAAATCCTGAAGGATTAGAGGACCATGACAAACCTGGATTAGTTCTTGAGTAACTGGGGGAGCGTTCTTCACATGCGCTCATTGATTTGTTTGAAACAGTTATCCTTAATTTAGCTTAGTCCCTCTTCTGAGACAGTTTACTAGGGTATGGCCATTGTACATGCTACAGAGGTGAAAGTTGGGTGAATCAGACCCACACTACAGGTAGATGAGCAGCCCCGAAAAGGGGTCAGCAAGCCCTCATATCAGAGGGGCCAGATTTCCTGAATACCTCCACATACCCTAATAAGTAGTAGAAGCAGAATTTAAATCTAAAATTGAATCCAAATTTGATATTCTTTTTACTATACCTAGCCATATTAGGTATATCATAATCATCATAATAATAATAGCAGCAATAATATCTAGTATTTATATCATTTTTTAAAGTTTGCAAAGTAAACATTCAAATATGTATATATATACATATATGAGAGATAAACATATGAAAGATATGTATACATATATATATATATATATATATACACAGACACACCATAAACATATATATATATATATATATATATATTTGCAATACACAAACCCATAAATACACCATACAGATATATATATATATGTATATATATAAATATATATATATATATAAATATATATATATATTTATATATATACATATATATATATATATATATATATATATATATATATATATATATATATATATATATATATATATATATATATATGAGATATACATACACATATGGGAGAAACTGTTTTCTGCGTTTCCTTATCCAAACCGGCTTTTTCTCTTTGCCCTTGTGGCTCATCAAGCAGGAGGGGTGGATGGAATAAATTGGAAGGGAAGGGAACTCCATTACTGAGATGCCAGGCAAAGCTTCCTTCTCATACTTAGAATCAGCTCATCCCCTTGGATGCTTTTGGCACTGATTGCTAATGTCCATGGGAAACTTGGTAACATGAGTTATAGAGCTGGAAAAAACCCTGGAGATTATATAATTTAATGCCCTTACCTTATATTCAAAAAATCACTGTCACCTCGAGTTTTGAAACAATAGACACTTCTTAACAAATACCCCATTCCATCCCCATGGTACCTTTTGACCAAAACCAAAAACAAAACAGTTCAGTAAAGCTGCCTAATAGAATGGTGACTTTCTTGTCGTCACTTCCTGATTTCCAACTTTTTGGTCAACTTTTGCTCAACAGAAAAACCTTTTCTAGGGCATGATTTAAACTTCTATGATCAGTTAATTTGTATTCTCTCCATATCAGAAGTTTCAGTTATTTATTTATTTATTTATTTAACTACTTGTTAATTAAGAAGTAAAACAAGCATTTCTGAAACAGGAAAAAAAAATGATTGCTCATGAAACTGCAACTCCTATGTATAACTTGCTATTCCATGTTAATATAAAATAAAGTTATCACATAACTTCCATTTTCTTTTTTTCCCCTTCTTTCCCTCTGTCCCTACCCTAGAGATGGCTACCATTATTTAGTAAAAATTGTTGGGAAAGCTGGAAAACACACCAGGAGTTTGTAAGCTCCTTGGGAGCAGGGAATATTTTTCATTTTGTCTTTCTATCCTGGAACTCCTCCCACCCCAACCCAGGGACTAGCCCAGGGCTTAACATATGCTTCTAATACTTGGTGGATGGAATCTGTCTATGACAGGAACCAGATGAAGCTATTAGAATAATCCAGGGGAGAATCAATGAAGACCTGAACATACCACAACCATCTCTGCCACTTGTTTCTTGCATGACCTTTGGCAAAATGACCAACTTTTCTGAGAGACAGAAGCTTCAGCGGAGAAGAGGGGATAGATTCCATCAAGGTAAAAATGCCTGGATCTGTTAACTGATTGGATATAAGCGCTGGCTGAGAGAGGAGAGGCAGAGAAAATCTCACATTTTCAGACTGGGTTCCTGAAAGGATGGGGTGCCATTGTTAGCATTAATTCTTTCTAATCCAAACTTGATCCCCGCTGTCAAATAATGATGCTTCTAAGGACATTAGAGACAGCTTTGATTTAGTGGAGAAAGCAATCGGCTTTGGCGCAAGCATTCAGATTTGAAGCAGCTAGATAGTATGATGGATGGAGCCTGGAATTTGGAGACAGAAATAAAGCCTCAGTTTAAGTCCTGCTTTAGACACTTAACAGCTGTGTGACCCTTGGCAAGTCATTCTCTGACTCAGTTTTCCCATCTGTAAATTGGGAATGATAACAGCATGTACTTCACAGGGTTGGTCTTATCCCTTTCATTTTTATTGATGTATTTTATTTTTACATTTCCAGATAATTCCTACCTTGTGAGAGGTTTCTTGTAACAATGGAAAACAGTTAATCAATAATGATGATGAACATCTTAAAGTGCATTCCATGTTTTACATCTGTAGCAATCTTTTGATCCTTATATTTAAAAATCACAGAAAACTAATTTCTCTCCCATCCATCTTTATTCCATTAGAAAAAAATTCTTATAAAATATGTATAAAAAGCAAAATAAATGCTTTGAATAGTTGCATATAAAAATATGTGCCTCATTCTAAATCAATCATCTCTCTGTATAGATAGCATGGGTCATTATTGGTCCTTTGGAATCCTGGATGGTTATTGAATGGATCATAGTTCTTTCAGGTTACTAGATATTTTATATTCATAGTATTATTCTTATTCTATGCATTATTCTTCAGACTGCCCATTTCATTCTTCATCAGTTGATGTTTTCAAAATTGTTCTTTCTTTTTAAAATAATATCTGTGTTATAATACAGATTTTTCCCTGTTTTTCTCACTTCACATAAGTCTTTCGGTGTCTTTCTGAAATCATCTATTTCCTCACCTCTTATAGCACAATAATATTCCATTACATTCATAGACCACAACTTAGTCAGCTGTTCGTCAATTGCTGAACAACCTCATATCCTTAGATATACCTACTTATCAAGTGGCCAATGGGTTTTTTCTGATAAATTTGAATCAGTTCTTGGAAATGAGACTTTTATTGGAGAAACTTGCTGCATTGATTTTTCCCCAGTTAATTTGTTCCCTTTTAATCATAGTTTTATTAGATTTAGTTGCAAAAAAGCCTTTTTAATTCTATGTAATCAAAAGCACCTATTTTAGCTTCTATCATTGTCTCTGTTTCTTGTTTGGTCATGAACTTTGCTTTCATCTATAGAGCTGATAGATAATTTATTCTGCGTTTCTCCAATTTGCTTTTAATGACATTATAATGCTTAGGACTAGAAAGGACCTTAGAGGCTGCCATCTGCTCCATCCCATGCCTGAAAAGGAATGTTCTTTACCCCATCTCCAGGTTGCCATCGACCATACATTTAAAGTTCTCTAGTGAAAGTGAAACCTAGCATTTTACTTTATCATTTTAGGAAATTTTCACTGCTTGCAGACACCTCTGGGAGTTTAGAGTCTTCCCCTTGAATGTCTGTGTTTTCGGAACACTTCAGGCTGCTGACATTGAGCTCTACAAATAACTTTACTTTTACTTTTAATAAATACTTTTAAAATAAATGTTAATTCACTGTCTAACATTCTGCAATCTTCCTACGATATCAGACATGGTATACTTTCTTCCCTGACATGTATAAGTATAATCTAGAGACAATAGCTTTATTGTTCTTCCTCAGACTCCATCTCTAGACTCCATATTTCTTCTCCATCTCTCCCTGAGGTTCTCGTTCCTTACATCCATCTCCTGGCTTCCAATAGTTCCCCTTAAGACCCCTCTCTGGTTCTATCTCTGCAGGAGACCTTTCTCAGTACCATTTCAACCCAGGTTCCCTTCTGAAATGTCCTTTCATTTACAGTGAATACATCTTGTGGATAGAAACTGTCTCCCTCATTAGAGCAGGAGCTCCTTGAGGGTAGGGATTGTTTTTGCTTTTCTTTTTCCTCAGTGCTTAGCCTGACACATAATTAGCACTTAACAAATGCTTGATTTTGAAGTTCTGGATTTGAGTCTGCCTTTGACAAAGCAAATCATTGAAACTCCCCAGGTCAAAGAAATTTTTTCTCTGGGAAGGGCTTCTTGGTGTGTGTGTGTGTGCATATTGGTACATGTGCACACAGAGGGGTGGGATGAATGGGATGGTGTGTGTGGGGGGGTGGAATGGAAATGGGACATGACCCTTTGGAAATCTGATGAAGCCCACGGTCCCTTTCTCCAAATAATGGTTTTAAATATATAAAATGTATAAAATAAAATAAAAATGTATAAAATATAGATTACAAAAGAAACCAAATCCCAGTGAAATCTTAAGACTAGACTCTTCTTTGGCAGTCTGTTTAAGCCCACAGTCCCTTTCTCCAAATAATGGTTTTAAATATATAAAATAAAATAAAAAATGTATAAAATATAGATTACAAAAGAAACCAAATCCCAGTGAAATCTTAGGACTAGACTCTTCTTTGGCAGTCTGTTTAAGCCCACAGTCCCTTTCTCCAAATAATGATTTTAAATGTATAAAATATATAAATGTACAAAATAAAATAAAAATATATAAAATGAAATAAAAAATATATATAGGATTACAAAGGAAACCAACTGTATTGAGATATATCTATCACCTATTTATGTAAATATAAAACACATATATAGACCCATCCCCTTCAAATTCCAAGTGACAACTGAGTTGCAGAAGGTAAATTTCCACCCCAATGAAATCTTAGGACTAGAGCCTTCTCTCCAGTATTATGCTTTCCACCTGAGCAAATCATTTAATCACACTGGACCTAAGTTTCTTCCTCTACAAAATAATTGCTATTTATAACTATTATAAGTATATTAAAATAGGTGTCTGAATCTTTAAATCAACAATTCTCTGATTTTCTCCTTTTAGTTGTAGATCAAGGATCCCCAAATCAGGACACCCCAGATTTCTAGTAGAATTAAGCGTGTGGGTGAATGAGGTATATATGCAAAGAGAGGAATGGCTTAGTTTACAACACCTGGATTTGAGACAATTGGCAGCTCTGAGTTAGCAAGGGTGGAATCTTTGATCTCCAGCTGTTGATGGTTAAATATCGGGAGCTGGGCTGTAAGCAAAGAATTGTGGTGATTATCCAGACAATCCCCAATCCAATTAAGATCGCTTCTTTATCAAATAGGTGCTTCATTCTGGGGTCTCAGAAGATGAAGGACATTTCAGGAAAAAAAAAAAAGAAATGGGAAAGGGTGAGAGAGAGTAAGCAGGAGAGCCATTTGTGGAAAGAAATACAAACATCTTAGCCACAAATACAAGCTTATTTAAAGAAAAGAGAAAAGATAAACAGGAGACCCAATACTCCTTCTTTCCGTCTTGCCAAATCCTCTAAAGGGAGAAACAGATTGCTTGTGGTTTTCTTTGACCAGGCAAAAAGAGGGTTAAGTGTGTGTGAAAGAGGCGGAGAGGGGAACCCCAGCCTGGAACTTGAGACTTTCCAGCTGAGAAGAAACGATTCAGAAAGAGATGCAGACGTAATCATACAACACTGCAATCAACTTTTCTGTGTCCAAAGGAAGTCAGGAAAAACACATAAATAATTGTCCAGCCACATTTCCCATAGTACAAGACATATAGCCATATTGCCACCACTTCCTAGAGGGTAAGTGTGCAAACCTTACTGTCTAAAGAAAATGCTTGCAGATGATTGCCATTCTTTGACCTGGCTGCCTGAGGACGGCAGACAACTGTGATCTGAGGGGACAGGGCAGCGTGCGGTATTGATGTAGAGAAGGCAGAGTACCCAGCCATCTGATGGATATGAGTTGGGAGCATTCTCGAGGCAAGCCGGTATTTTGTTTGCTTGTTGAAAATGCGGGAAACTGACTGGAATGCCAAAAACTCAGAACTCATTTGGTTGGAATGCAGATCTGTCTGTGATATTAATCTGAAACCATGAGGGGCTTCTTGAAGTAATGGGCTCTCTAAGGTAAAAGACCTTATTGTTTCCTTTTTCACGAACTCTAGGTAAAAGATTTTCTGAGGGTCCTTATATTGAGAAATTAAAATATGGAAGAAGCTACCAGCAGCTGTCTTATTTGTTGTGCCTTTTGCTTAGTTAGGACTTCTCAGATAAAATAATCGCGGAAGGCTTGTATTCTCAACATCTACATGGATTTGGGAGGGAAGCCGAATATGTATGGGATCATATGTGATTGAACGCGCTCCTTTGTGCGCTGTTGACAAAGCATTTATTATGATGATGCAAAAACTTGAATTGATTGGTTGGAGCGTGTTTCAACAAAGATTTCATCCTGTTATTTATTCAAAGTGTCTGCTTTCCATTACCAAGTCAGGAGATAGACTCATGTGACAGATTTCTAACATAAATTTCCCTTCTTGAAACCCTGAGTGAAAGACATCTTCGCTATATTAGAAGTCCAAAAAATTCCATTTAGGAGGGTGGACTTATTTGTAAGCATATTTTTAAAAGTTTAATTTCACCTACCGGGAGGATGGATGCCCCCCTAATTTATAGTGGCAGTCAATTTTAAAGGAGAAATTAAGAGGAGGAATGGACGGATCACACCAGAAGAATAGGATGATTTCTGCTGTGGCCAAGGGAGGCAGGGGGATTGGTTTTCAGACCTGAGTTTCTCCCCACACGGACCTCTGTGTCACGGTACTCTCCGTGCAGTAACTCGGTATGATGTTTAGAAATGTTGGTGAGTTTTTCACATGTGTTGGCAATTTCTCATGCCTTCCAGCATCCCAAACTGTAGCAGGGGAGTGGGTGTAGGTGGCTTTGGGGTTGTGAAAATAATTGGCAAGATTCCTTCCTCTTGGAGTCATTGCTTCAAGAATGCAACGCTTTCTGACCTTTGGTAGGCTACTGGTCCGGCCTCTCTCCATCGGTGGCCAGTACTTCCAGCTGTTAGAGCAGAAGGCACCGCTCCCTTCCATATAGCCCCTCACCTCATCATAGCCCCCGTCCAATGCCAGATTGAAAGAAAATTTCTTCCAGACGTGATGTGTAGCTTAAGCAATAAAGTATGAGCATTGATAGCTCCTGGTCATTTGAGCCCGAGCCGTGTGTCGCTCCTTTCATATGGTCTTTATTCTTCCAGACTATGGGCTTGCCAGGGGTTCTAATCTGTTGGCAGTCGTCATAACCCATGGCCTTGATTTCATCAGTTCCATCATATGTGGAATTTTAAAGGTCCATACCGTAGTGCTTTTCCCTGCCTTCTCACTGACGGAAGGCGGGCTTCTTCCCAGAATCCTGAAAGGAAAAAACAGGACCATGATTCTCAGACTCAGCTCTTTGAGTGCGTTAGTGCCCTACTGGGTGATTAAGATTCCAACACCACTTGTGTGTCTTTACGACTTTGAGCGTGAAAAGTCTTCTCATTCATAAGTTCCTTGCAAAGACTTTTCAACACACGGAAGGTTCTTGTCTTCTGATTCCAGATTAGATGCTTTCTAAGGTCTCTTTTCTGCTTCAGAATTTGAGTTATCTTTTTAAACTTGGCCTTTAATTTGACATCCTTATTTTGATTATTAATTTGGGATGATTTTTCTTCTTTCTCTTTTTTACTTTCCTTTTTCATTTTCTTTCACACATTCCCCTTTTCTTTTGTTATTCCTTTTCTTTTACTCATTCCCTTCCTTTTCCTTTTCATTCTTTTTTTTCTCTCCCTTCCTTTCCCCTTTTTCTTCTTTCTCTTTCTTCTTTCTTCCTCTCCTTCTTTCCTTCTATTGAATGAATATCTTTGTATTTGGGGATGAGAATTGCATGACCCTTGTTTTTTCTTTGTAAAAGTTTATGTCATAAACTCTGCGTGTGTCCTGTCTGACTGTAAGTACTACCTCTGGCAAATGAGCAAAGCTCTCAGACTGGAATCTTCTTCTCTCACTCCTGAGATCACTAGCCTCTCCCTTTCCTATAATTTGTCGCACAATCTCCTCTAACTAATATTGGAATTTAAAACTCACCTCATCTGTGGCCATGACAGGAATTTTGTAAAACTTACCCTTTTCAGCTCCAGGACCCACTCAGGTTGCTTAATGGCTGGCTTCCATCTTCAAAGATCTTCCTTGCATAAAGGCACATACAGAACATGTTCTTACTTTAACTTGTTGCTTAGGGTTGTATCTTTCTCTTTAAACACTTTTGATTTTCCAAAATTATTCCAACATCACCCTTACTGCAGGGTGTCTAAATTAGTGGCAGAAATTATTCCCAATGATAAATAAACTATGGAACTTGCACTCAGTACAAATCCAACTCTATTTTTAAAATTTATTACAAAAACTTGATTAGATTTTTGAAGAATAGAGGCAACCTGCATGCCTTCGATTGATAAGATGTCTTCAATTCAACCATCTAAAACACCGATCAGTTTGACCATTGATTTATTTAGACCAAACTCTCTATTTTTCTTTTTTTTTTAATGAAAGATAAGATCTCCCTACTCCTTTAAAGAGTCAGGAAACAAGTGAATTAGAAAGTGAAACTAGAGCAACAGAAGAGTCAATCTTATTATTGCTCACTCCACCAAGACTTTTATTTACTCTGATATTATTTAACCAATAAACATTTATTAATCATTTAGTGTCTTAGATGCTTTGGATAAAGAGACAAAAACAAAACAGCTCCTGCCCTCAAGGAGGTTAGATTCTGCAGAAGGGATGCAGCATGCATACACAGGAAATACATAAAATGTATGCAAAATAAATACAAAATAATTTTTGAGGGGAAGCTGGGGGCAGGAGATCAAGAGAGACTTCATGTAGGAGGCATGTGGAAAGTGAGAAGATTTTAGGAAGAGGAAGTATTCCCTGTACTCTCACCCCAATTTGAGTACAGATCTCCAGCTGTCCAGCACAGCCTTCTCTCTCAGGCTGATAATAATGACTACTCCTGATAGATCTCATCCCTGGAGATACTTCAATACATTGCTTCAAATACACCTGTAATACTCAGTTAGTCGTGCAGCTGAAGGAACAGCAGAGAGACAAAGGGGAGGAATGGGATAAATTGAAGTAGGAAAAGACCACAGTATGGGACTCATTTTCTTGGAAGATAGATGAGAAGATAGAGGAATTATACAACAGCAGTGTTAAAATAAATGTATGCTGTCCAAAGGAGAGATTTCAAAGGAAAATGCTAATTTGCATTGCAAAGCCTTTTTTATAGTTTGTAGAAGTGACTAGATACCTTAAGGATTAAATATGGCACCTGGAATCAGAAAGACCAAGATTTAGATACTTACTGGTTGTGTGACCCTGGGCAAGCTCCAAGACAGGATAGGGCCTGGAGTCAGGAAGATTCCTCTTCAGATTCCAATCTGCTCTTGGACACTTATGGGATGTGTGACTCTGAACTAATCACTTAACCCCATTTCTTTCAGTTTTCTCACCTGTAAAATGAGCTAGGGAAAGAAGTTGAAAACCACTTCAGTATCTTTGCCAAGAAAACCCCAAATGGGGTCCCAGGGCCAGACATGACTAAAAAAAGGACTAAACAATCACATCTTTCACTTCCCTCATTTGGAGAAAAGGGAGTATAACAGCCCAGGGCTGTTGTGAAGATAAAAGGAATTCATATTTGGGAAGTACTTCACCGATTTTAAAATGCTACATGAATGCTAGCAGTTATTATTATTAGCCTCACGTGTATAAGTATAGAAGTAGGGGGCAGGAGACTCGACAGAGAATCACAGTACTGTGTGTTTTAGTTAGCATTTGGGGCTCCCATATTACTACTACAGTATTTCTTGTACTTTATCATTATTTCAAAGGACAAAAATCGGGTTAGGCTAAGACTGAATCATTTGCTCACTTGTGACTAAAAGTCACAGAATAACTTTGCTATCAACAGTTAGTCTGGGACAAAAGCTGCAGAGCAGGATTATGGGATTTAGAACCGGAATGGGTCTAACCCTGGGATCCAAGAACGTGTGTGTGTGTGTGTGTGTGTGTGTATTTTAAATTTTTTGATGACTGTCAATATACTCACTTTCCTTTGTAATCCTATGTATTTTGCTAATGCATGTAAAATATTTTGAGAAGAGGTCATAAGTGTCTTTTTTCTTTTCTTTTCTTTCTCTTCTCTTCTCTTCTCTTCTCTTCTCTTCTCTTCTCTTCTCTTCTTTTCTTTTTTTTTCTTTTTTTCTGAGGCAATTGGGATTAAGCGACTTGCCCAAGGTCACACAGCTAAAGTGTATTAAGTGTCTGAGACCAGATTTGAACTCGGGTCTTCCTGACTTTAGGGCTGGTGCTCTATCCTAGCTGCCCTGGGGATCACACATTTCACCAGATTACCATAATAGCCCAGGACACATAAATGAACCCCCATTCTAGAGTAGTCCAACCTGGGAGGGAGGGAAACTGAGGTCCAAAGAGTTCTCTCATGACTTGTCCATCCAGTTCTCTTGATTCCAAATCCCATAGGCTTTCCATTACAAAATACTGTGTCTAATTGATGCCATTCTTTTAAAGTGACATTTACTTTCTAATACATTCCCTTGATTCCAAATTTGTTGTTGTTCATCCTTTGTTCTTGAATTGCCCAAGTGACATCAGTAGGGTGAGAGCTTGACTTGTGAGTGAATTAGATTTAATCAAGGAAGAGCTTTGCAAAATCATCAGCCTTAATCTCTCCTCCAGAGTCATGGCAGTCCAGTTGTCAAGACATAGGTCAGGAGGACGGAGAGGGCCCCCTGAAGAGAATGAAAGGGAGATGGTGGATATTGCTGTTGCTATGGCTATTGTTTCCCAGACAGGGAGGAGGAGCTTAGCTTTGTTCTCAAGGCCAGATAACAACATCCTCCTAAGGTGATCTTTGCTTAAAATCTGCCAGTGTCTGAATCAGAAGATAAAACTGGTTGCTATTACACAACTTAGTCACAAAGGGTAAAAGGAAAGATGGAGTTTGTGTAATAAAAGAAATTTTCATGGGACATTATGTAATTATAATGACTAAACTTGGTACCCAGGAATACCTTGAGAAAAATATACCTCCTTTCCTTGTTTTTTTTGTTTTGTTTTGTTTTGTTTTGTTTTTAGAAGTGAAGGGACTGGGAACAAGTAATACGGCATGTACTATCAGACTTAGGTCAGGATTGGTTTAGTCTTGCTAAATGTCTTTTTTTTCTCTTTTTACATTTTTGTGATAAGGTATAGAACAAATTTCTTTGGTGTAGCAATTTCCTTGCAAAAGGGGAGGAAATGTTTTCCCCCCTCCTTCAATTTGTAGCATCCCAGAACCCACCAGAATTTTAGGTTAGAAGAGAAATATGTTAGAAAATTAAGACCATGTGAAAATAAAAGATATCAATAAAATATGATTTTAAATTCTTTTTGCGTTTTGTTTTAACATTTTTTATTTTCCCCAGTTACATGCAAAACAATATTTAAGATTTGTTTTTAGAATTTCGAGTTCCAGATTCCTCCCCTTTCCATGAGAAGGCAGGCCCATATGAAGTCGTGCAAAATATTTCCACAAAAGTCAATATTGCAAAAGAAAACAGAACTCCCTTCCCTCCAAGAAACCCCTTAAGAACAAAAAGAAACTAAAAAAAGTAAGCTTCAGTCTGTATTCAGATACACTCAGTCCTTTTTCTATCTGGATAGCATTTTTCATCATAAGTCCTTAAGAGAAATCTTGGATCATTGCTGGAATAGTAAAGTTATTCACAGCTGATGGTCCCACAACTTTGCTATTACTAGTAATTATTGCACAGTACATTTCACTTTGCTTGAGCTCATGGAGGACTTTCTAGGTTTTTCTGATAGTATCCTATTCATCATTTTTCATAGGATAATAATATTCCTTCATAATCACATACCACAGTTTATTCAGTCATTCCCCAATTGGGTATCCCCTCATTGTCCAAATAATAAGACTTTTTTTAAAGAGTATTTTTATTCAGAGGAAGTATAAGAAATGAATAAAAAAAAAAAGAAAAATATTTTTTACTCTTTTGTAGTCAGGAAGTGGAAGCATATTAAGCACCTACTATGTGCCAGCCTCTGTAGTAAGTGTTGGGAACAAAATCCAAGCAGAAAGAAACACAGTCTCTTCCTTTAATGGGAAGGTTGTTCTAATGGAGGAAATCAATACTTTTCACTTCCATGGAGGAAATGAAAAGGGATATGGGGAAGAGAAGACATTGGGAATGATTTAGCCAGCAGAGGAAAGAAAATACAGCTTTCTTGGGCATTTTCCTGGAAAGACCCAAACAGAGGAAGGCTCAAGGCCATTATGCGCTTCCAGTCTGAGATATTCAGAGATGCAATACTCTAGCTTTTTACCACTTTTACTATTCAAGAAACTTTTCTGGGGCATCTAGAGGGTAGCATCTAGATAGAGTACAGTACTGAAATCAGGAGGACCTGAGTTCAAATGTGACCTCAGACTTTTAACACTTACTAACTCATTTTACCCCAATTGTTTCAGGGAAAAAAAGAAACTGCTAAAGTTCTTCATAGGAAAGGATGAAATTCTTGTTTGTTTATCCTTCAGGGAGTAGGGTAGAAAACGAGCGTGGCCAAACTATGTGTCGGCAAATGGATTCATGTAAAGCTTTATTATCTATTCAGGGGATGTCTTCTTTGGCTAATTGCTTGTAGCTATCATTGTCTGAATAGCCAATTATTAATAAATTCATACGCTGCTGTGTGACCTGAAGGGACTGTGGGCATCCATTTACATTTTCTTTGTCTCAATTCTCTTATCTCTAAAATATCTTTACCTGTTCCATCTTTGTTACCATACTGCAAGGCTAAAATAAATGTGAACTCATTTTGGAAAGGGAAAATCATGGAAATATCTGGTACTAAGACATGGTAGAAAGAGAGCCAACCTCAAGGCCAAGGAATTCTGGGATCATGTCCTTCTGAAACATACTGACTCGGTTGCTCTGGTAGCAAATCTCTGTCTTGTTTCTCCCTGCCATCTGGTCTCCTTGATGAGCTCTGGAATGGCCCAAACTAGTGTTGGGGCTAATGGGCAAATGCAAAATTTGCCCTCTCTTTACCCTCTCTTTTAGTCTGCAGCATCACAGAACCCACTGATGATATCAGGCAGTAAAGCCTGCCATTACTGAGCATGCCTTAGTCTCTTGCCTTTGCCCTCTGCCATGGTTGGGGACAGCCAGAAGCTTTCTGGGCTGCTTGATCATTCACTTGGGTTGGATGGAATGTGAACTACAAATACTTCCATCTATCAAGATAGAAGACCAGCAGCTACCTTCTCTGCCTCTGCATTCTCCAAACTCTCAGAATTGTCATTTAATCTACTGATGGAGCTTAAAGACCACTGGGTCTTGCTCCCTGTATCATTCTTCCTTAGAACATCAAGGACTCCATCTGACTTGCAGCTGAACTTATCCTCTTCCCCAGTTGGAGGGTGAACTCCTTGAGAGACTGCCTAACCTTTTCTATTTGTATCCTCAGAACTTAGCTTGGCACATATTGGATCAATAGTCAGTGCTTTTCACTCATCCATTAATTCATCCGTTCATTTATCTCACAAAACTCTAAACAACTCAGTAAGATTTTAAGTTACAGAGAAGGTACTTACCTACATTGATAAAGGGAATTTCTTCCTTCCTGAGAGTTCCTCATATCAATGAAATCACAAATCCTCACCCCATCCCTTTTCCTGTCTCTATCTGGGAGTAATTAATGTCCTCTACTTATTTTTAACTTTTACAATATTAAAAAAAATCCCAAATGATGCTGAGCAACTTAAAAAACAAAACAAAATGAGACAACCTAATGGAGAGAATTACCCAATCTGTTTAATAAATAGAAGCAAATCTTTGGTTGCATAAAAAAGGTCACAGACATGCAATAGAGAAAAGGAGTAGAATGTATGAGCAAGTTTAACTTTGTACTTCCCGACTATAAAGTGGCCCAATAAACAAGACTTATGTTTTATTGACTTGAATCATTGTTTATCCATGAAAGTGGGCCAGGAAAGTGATGTTATTAGGACATACATATTTAATTCAAAACCTGTCATAAAGCCAAGAACTCTAAAAGGGGAGGAAAACTTTTACCTGGCCTTTCCACTTCTTGAGGGAGACTATATGTATGAGGCATGAACAGTGCCCAAAATATGGCTTTGATCAACCAAGACAAGAATGGATCAGCAGGCATTTTGAAGAGGGGAAATGAATCATTACCTAATGCTGGCAGGCTAGAGAGGATCTTTTCCACTGGAGAGCAAGAGTGATACATTAAGGAAGATATAGCCATAGTGACTGGGGAACACCACCAAAGGAATTCTGCCAATCCCCCCATTTATCCTTATCTGACCTAGGTTTGATCATTGGATTCATAATCCCCTTGTTCTATTTTTTTCTGGAATGGTCTATTTGAAAATAGATCTACCTCTTTTTGCCTACCTCAGCACAAAACTGTACAACTCTTAACAGCTGTGGTCCATCAGGAATTGGTCAAATGTCCAGAAAGAGCTAATCCTTCCTCTGGGAGAGGCTTTGGTGAATATATTAAACCTGGGGACACAATCAAATTATTCTGTGCCTCCTTGGAATTGGAAATGGACAGAAATAATTGTGAGCTTCTTGAAGGCAGAAGGGTTGTTTTGTTTCAGAGGGGGGTCTCTTCTTTATTTTATTATTTTAATTAGCACAGTACCTAGTTCACAGTAAGCACTTAATGTTTATTACCTCTGTTTCACCAAAAATTACATAGAAGCCTGCTATATAAATAGCAGAAAGTAGATATTTCCCAATGGGATGTACACTGATGTTGCTGTTGTTTAATTGTTTCAGTTGTGGCCAACTCTTCACAATCTCATTTGGGGTTTTCTTGGCAAAGATGCTTTCTATTTCCTTTTCTAGCACATTTCACAAATGAGGAAACTGAGGCAAACAGGGTTAAGTGACTTGCCCAGAATCATACCGCTAGGAAGATGAGGCTTCCTGACCCCAGGCTTGCCTGACACTCTATCCACCGTGCTACCTATTTGCCCCATTGGGGTCTGGCCATTGACTGAATAGCCAAGATATTAACAGCAAGAAGAAATAAAAATATTTCTTTACTCAGAACTTGGATGTGAGGGAAGAAGCATGCTGGTCTTTAGAAAACTACTACCATTTTTTTTTAAGTTGGAAAGAAGGCTACACAATTGAAGTTGAATTAAACAAAGACCAAAAAGGACTGATTATCTTAGGAAAGAATTCTTAAGGTCCACCTCTCTGTGCTTTCTGAAATTCTTAGCATAGTGTTAGGATTGGGATAGGGACTTGTGATTTCATTGGAATATTGCTAGATTGGGAAACTTTCTCCATTAGGGCAGGTCATCCCTCTCTGCAGTTTAGTCTTACAGCATAGGGCATTGAAAGTCTAAGTAATCTGTTTAGTTGTATATACGGAGGCAAGGCATAGTTCTTGATTTTGAGGCTGGCTCTGAACAGAGGAATCAAATTCATGTCGAGTTTCCAGAGTACAGCAAAACCAGATTAAAATGCAATTGGGAAATGTTTAACAAAATAAATAAAAATACAGTAAAACACAGTTAATGTTAATTTGTGGTTTTCTAAGTCAACATGCAGCCCACAGGAATCCTATTTAAGTTTGACATCACTGCATCAGAGCATAGAAATAGTCCAGTGAAATAATCATTTGGACATCAATAAAGCAAGTCATTACTTGAAGCACATTGGAAAACTCCTTCTAAGATTATTTCCTGTAAATGGCTACAAGAATATTTGAAGTTTCAGTTAGAAATTATTTCTTTAACTGTCCCATTGGTCAATATATCTACTCCTCTTTGAATGAGAATTTCCATGGGAAAGAAAACATATTATTATAAGTCACAAACATCTTAGTATAAAATTGATTGATTCATATAACTCATGCCACAGAGATTAAGGAAGGCCTGAATTGTAGGGATATATTTACAGAGATAAGATCTGAGATCTGATCCACCTCATCTAGTGGGAGACATTAATATCCACCTTTGGGCAACATAGGAATACGGATGGCACTGGATGCTTCGTTCTCTTTCCACCAAGGGGAAGTGGTATATTTATTACACTTCAGATATGAAGTTTTTGTGAGTGAGTGTGTGTATTTCAACACTCTTAAGAATATTCAGAATAAATTCCAATTACCCTAGTTGCTCTGGATAGAAAGGCATCCCTCTCCCTACTAAGAGGGTGATAACTTATTTTTCTGCCAGCTTAGCACCCTTCACCAAACACCCGTTATACAGAACACAACTACAGATAATTGGCAAACATATGTTCTGTAAATAGAATGAGGAAATTACATAGACTTAGGTAAAGGATAGAATAGATAAGTTGGAACTAAGATAAAATCCCAGTTCAGGAAGAAAGATAATTATCTTACCAAGGAAGTCTACTCTTAGAAAATACTGTGGTTATGGACCCTGGGAATCAAGAGTCATGTTGAGGAAATTGGCTTTCTTTATCTGTTGTTCTAGGGAATTTTGAACTATTTCAAGTGTATACTTTTCTTTAAACCTTTTCATTTTAATTCTACTTCTCTCTCTCCTTCTCTAAAGTCTCTACTAATTTGAATTCATGTCTTCCCCCACAGAGACTCATAGGGTTCTCAGACAATTAGCAGTCACATTTTTCTGCATGTATGCAGAATCAGAGTTGTCCAGTGGGCAGCTAGCTGCCCGTTATGTACCTGAGTGAGGGTGTGATGTAAGTTTGTCTTTAAATCACTTAACTTCAAGGGACTTTATGATACGAATCCAATGCATTCTAACTCTCTGGCTTCCGATTCTCTTGCCCTATTGGATTGACTCTATTTTATGGGTGGCTCAGAAATGGTTCTTTCCCATCTGTCTGGACTTGTTATCACTTTGGTATCCCTGATTGACACAGATATCCAAATTACCCTTAATCTTGTCAACTAGAAGAGTAGGTCTGTGGCACTTGCCTTCATGGACTATGTGCTTTCTGAATTCTCCCTGTGTTAGTACAAATTAGTTTGCCCAGAAGGCAAATTAAACTCTCCTTGGGATTTGTCCCTGGAAAAATTGCCTACAAGATGTCACTGGGGATTTGTACCCAAAGCACACATTCCCTGAGGACCTTCCCTAAATTACCCACATAAACATTTAGCCTAATTCATTCTTTCTCAGCTTCTCCAAAGTGACATGACTCTAATCTCCCTCTTGCACTCTTATTTCTCTTATTTTCCCCTCATTTCTCTGCATACACTCAACTGCTCTTTACACTCTCATGATCTCCCAAAGTTAGTTTGATAGCCACGCTTGTTACCAAAGTCAGGACAGCCTCTTGAGCTTTTATTGGTCTGACCAGCCACAGTTAGACAGGTAACCTTGACAACGTGCCTTATGATGTCATTTTGGTCCTCTTTGGCCACAAAGAACAACAACCAACTAGCCAGAGTGTTAAACCTGAAAACCAGGAAGACCTGAGTTCAAAATTTGCCTCGGATATTTATTAACCTTGTAACTCTTGACTGTCTCATTTTCTTCTAAAATGGGGACGATAATAACACCTTTCTCTCAGAATTGTTCTGAGGATAAAATGAGATAAGATTTTAGGTGCTCTGTAAAATTTCAAGTGCTAAATAAATGCTACCTATCAAAATTAATAATTATTCATTCATTATTAATTTATTATTAATTTAGAAACACTGTAGTCTCTTCAAAGTCTATCACCGACAGGTAGATGGAGGACTATATAGAGCATCAGCCCTAAAGTCAGGAGAACCTGAGTTCAAATCTGGTCTCAGACACTTAACACTTCCTAGCTGTGTGACCCTGGGCAAGTCACTTACCCCCAATTGCCTCACTCCCCCCAAAAAAAAAATAAAAAAAATCAAAGTCTATTACCTTAGAAATAATTTTGCCCAACCCTCTCATTTTATTTTATTTTTAAAGGATTCTCTCTCTCCTTTTTTTCTTTCCTTTTGGTTGGGGTTGAGTGATTTGCCCTAGGGTCACATAGCTAGGAAGCTTTAAGTGTCTGAGACCATATTTGAACTCAAATCCTCCTGACTCCAGGGCTAGTGCTTTATCCACTAAGCCATCCAGCTGCCTCATTTTAGAACATGATTTAGAACATGTCTGTAACCACCATAACTTCATACCAAATGATATTATTTTTATAATACTACCTCATCATCTTAGTTTTTCTTATCCCTTTTATTGCATTATATATGTTAATGGTTGGAGGAAAGGTGGAAATGACCTCTAGGACATTATTACAATAATCTGAATTTATGGCTATCAATGTGTCAATGCTTCTGTTATTTTTGTTCCAACTTCCTCATTGCTAAGAAGAAGAAACTGAGTGCGACTCAAAAGTACAATGTCATGTGCAAGGTCACACAGCAACTTAGAGGCAGAATCCAGTCCTCCCAAGTAATAGGCTATCAATCACAGAATCATAAATTTAATTCTAAAAGGATTCTTCCTGGCCAACTGGTCCAGCTGCCTTATTTTGCATCTGAGTAAATTGAGGCAGAAATGAGTTAAATAACTTACCAGAGTAAGATAGTAGGACGTATTGGAAGAAGGATTTCTGAACTCTAAGTCCAGTACTCTAGCTATAACATTGCACAGTCTCTTTCCAATGTAACATGGCTCTCTTCTAGAAGATGGGTAAAATTTTCAGGGGAAAAAAGGGGGTGTTGGAGACAGTTAGGCATTCTGGCTTGGTTGAAAGGCAAGGAGAGGGAGGGTCATTGAAAGGAAGTAGAAGGGAGAAACAAGACTTGAAGAGCTTGGAAGAAAACCTTCTCTTCTTGGGCTGGATGTGGTGGCAATAACTATTCTTTTTTACTTATTCCTTTGTGTGCTTAAGGTTGGAACATTTTTCTCCAAGTGCAAAATGGGCATATTGCCTTAAAGGCTCAGTTGGCATAGAAACCATTGAGTCTGTGCCTGAAATTGTTTCTCCAAAGGAAAAATTGGAATGGAGAGTTGACGTCTCATTTCTAGACCAAAGCATTGATTCACTTAGTATTGTAGATGTGTTGAGGGGTGGATTGGAGAGAGAGAACCTTTCACTTTGAGTGGAGAAAAGGTTCCTGGAAATTAGTATAATCAGATTTTACTGAGATACAAAACAAGTGAAAGCAAGAAAAACCTAATTGGAAGGTGTGTGGGTAGGAAAGGTTGTTAGAAAGGAAAAAGGGCTCCTCAGCTTTTCTGTCCTTTGCGTTACTCCTTTTCAAAGAGGCCCCTGTGAGATCAGCTGGGTTGTGTAGGTGCCAGACTTCTATTATTTGCCCAGGTGTGGCCCAAATGAACTTGACAGACATGGAACATATGTCAGAACTTAGCACCTAAGTCTGGTGTTTGCAGCTTGTCCTAACATACAAGTTATTTCACTGAGGCCCATTTCATTAGCTGGAATACTAGATAAATAAAAAAGGAATGACTAGAGAGACCAAAATTGGAAGGAATAAAAAAAGGCATTGGGATGGTTTAATACGGAGATTCTACCCCACCTTTCCATTTTTGATTCCGGGAGCACTTTGCCTCCTCTGAATGTTTGTATATGACATGAGTCTACATGATAACAACTTTACCAATAGATGTATGGAGTAAGAAAACTGGGTGCAAACTGGGAAAATCATTCCCATTCTCTAGGCTTCTTTTTTCTCATCTGTGAAATGGGGATGAGGGTTGGAGTAAGTGGTTTCTGGTATTCTCTTCAGCTATATATTTATGCTCCTTTATGATTTCCAATAAAAAATTTCTTGGAAATACTTCTACAAATTATTAAGTATTAAAGTAAATATTAAGTATTAAATTTCTAGAATTTAATACTGGAGGGGAACTTAGGGAACATCTAATTCAATTGTCCATTTTATTAATTAGGAAACTGAGATATTAAATGATTTGCTCAAGATTTTTTGGTTATAATACCAAATTCAGATTCAAGTTCAGGTACTCTACAACTTATACCATTCTATCTTCATATTCTATTTCTTGGTATCTAAGAACTTAACATAATAAATGGTATACAGTAAGTGCATCATAAGTGCTTATTGATAGGTTGGTTGATTGGCTTCAGGTATTATTTATTCTAAATTCCTTATGGGACAGGGTCGTAAGTTTAAATTTGGGAGGGACCTTAGACACCACTGGGTCGAACAATATCATTTTGGAATTAGAAAACGGAGGCAAAGAGAAATGAAGAGATTTGCCCAGAGTTACAAAAACACTAAGCATCAAAGGTGGGAATGGAGCCCAGGGCTTCCTATTGACTACATCATTATTCTGCCTCTCAAATATTTATGTTGCCTCGGCCTAGAGTTGTACAGAAGTTAATTGATTGGAAGGCTTAACACTAGAACACCGAGATGAGGACACCAAAGCAAGGCCCAAAGAAGGCAGTTGAGTTCAGCTCCAATCTGCATCTTCTGCATCTCAGTCCATAGTTCTTTCCATTAACCATTCGGCTTTCCTAGGACAGAGGAGCTTCTGTGGCATGAGAGCAGATAGAGAAAAGGAGATTAGTTTTATGCAGTATTGTTCAATTCCAGGAGAAGTATAATGAGGGAATTAGTCATATAGCAGCATAAGAACATTAGGTGTTTACTGGGAGAAGAGAAAAAAATAAAAAATAATAATAAATGCTCATTTAACATTTACTCTGTCCTAGGTACTTTCTGAGCCTTTATAGTTATCATCTCCTTTGATTCTCACAATAACCCTGGGAAGTAGGTGCTCTGAATATCCTTATTTTACAGATGGGGAAACTGAGGCAAGCAGATTAAGTCACTCACTCAGGATCGCATAGCTAGTAAGTGTCTGAAACTGAATGTGAATCCAGGTCTCCCTAACTCCAAGCCTGGTGCTCTCTCCCTTGTGTCATCTATATTGTGTGTATGTATACAGAGGATTAAGGCTCAAGGTATGAGTGGAATGGCACTGATGTGATCATTACCATGAGTGAGAGTGGAATGTAATGGAGTATTGGCATGAAGGTAAGAGAACCAGGTTGTCCATGTCTCTAGTACTTACTAGCTAGGTGGCCTTTTGGCTAAGTCACTTTCCCAAGGTTTACTTTTTTTCATCTATGAAAATGGAACAAAGTTAAGTATAATTCTGATTGGAAAATGGGAAAGAAAAAAAAAGAATGTTTAATGAACTGAAAGACTTTCAGATATTTGTGACAAAAACAGCAGAACTAGAGGGAAAATGTGACATACAATATCCGGAAGAAATATAAAGTAAACAATAAAGACCAATTCTAAGGAACTCAAAAAGGTTGAACCAGTTACCTCTTCTAAATGAAAATATTATCAGTTTTTTTATGACTGTTATTTTTATTTGGGAGTTTGAAAGAAAAGCTTGCACTGAGCTGAATATGATGGGATGGTTCATATATATGCACATTGCATGCACATATCTACATACATGCACCTATATGTTCATAGATATGAGGATGCATACACATGTATGTTTATGTGCATGTGTGTACAGACATATATGTACAAACTGTGTAGGAAAAGGCAAAAAAAGAGCACGTATTTTATACAAAAGAGCCTAAAAAGGAAATATAGATACAAAAGAAGCTAGTAGTGGGGGTGACGAGTAGTACTGAAACTTTACTGTCATCAGAAACAACATGTATGTAGAAGGGTATAAAAGTCTTCTAAATGCAAAAGAAATAAAAGGGCAAAGGGATAAGTTTGGTGGAGAGCATAAGTGATGAAATAAGAAGGCAAGGAAACAAGTAGAAGTAAAGTAGGAGGAGTGAGGAAGGAAAGGAATAGGGTGAGAGAGATAATGAGGAAAATAGGAAGGAGAGAAATAAATAACAAGTAATTAGAGCTTGGAATGTGAATTAGATGAATTCACCCATAAAATGGAAACAGATAATAGATCAAAAATTTGAACTCATTTATATGTTGTTTCAGGAAATGTTATGAAAATGTGAGATACCACACAAGCATGAAATAAAGATCAGGAGTACAATTTATTATGTAAAAAAAAAAAAAAAAAAAAAAAAAAGCAGAGGTAGTAATCATGATCTCAGACAAAGTTAAAGCTAAAGATTTAATCAAAAGAGATAAATAGGAAAACTACAGTTTATGTCAGCCACATTAATCAATATTGTTTTAGACTGTTTAAAATAACTAGACAGTCTAAGGCTAAAATATTGCTGTGCTGTAGGAAATGACATGCTGGTGGGTTTAGAAAAATATGGAAAGACTTGGACGGGTGAAGGAAGATATTATCCACCTTCAGAGAAACAGATGACAAGTGGAAATAAGCAGACTATGGTCTTATATACATGTGCATGAATGTAAACATATATGTGTGTTTGATTAGAAATATCTACATTTATATATTTATGTATATATATGTGTGTATGTATATATGTATGTAAAAGTATATTTATTTATGCATAAATATAAAGATATATTTATATCTTTAATGTAAACATACTTTTACATACATATAAATATAAAAAAGATGAATATAAATATCCATTCTTAATTGTAGCCTGGGTGGGGGCAGGAGGAAGAGGAAAAAAAATAAAGTAAAAAGTTCACAGCAGAGAACAAAAGAAAACCTTTAAGGAAAACAAAAGATGGACAGTTCTGAATATAAGCCTTAGATTTTATTATACAGGCTTTCTTGAAATGGAAACGTATTGCTTTATATTTTGAATCTCTTCATACACATGGCAATGATTTTTTTTCTTTTCTTATTTTGTATTTAAGTTCAAAATATTTTTAAATGGAGTTAATATTTGTATTATCTGTCTAATAACTGTTTTCAAATTAAGAGCTTTGAAAACCTTAAGGTGCTATCAAAATCTTATTATTATTATTTTTATCAGTCCTGGGAAACCTCCCTGGGAAAAGACATTCCTAGAAGATGAATAAAAAGTGCCATCCCACAATGCTTTGGGGTCACTGAAAATGGAGGGTAGAATTTTGGATATGGAAAACCAAAAGGTTGATATCTTGCTTCACTCTCCCTGACTTCCCCCTCCTGAACTCAGGAACTAGGTAAGAGTCATTTATGTGTCTAGAACTGCCACTGGGGGTTATCTTTAGTGATTTGTGGCAGTTCTAAGTAACCACTGAAGATGGAATGAAAATGAATTTTATCAGCTTGTAAAAATGTCACCAGACCTTCCCATAAGTATCTATTCCTATTGAAAGGAAGATGCCCTGGAGATTTGGGGAGACATGACTAGTCTTTAAAGCTAGGTCTGACCTCATATGGGGGAATAAATTGGATTTTTATGAAAATTCCTCAGTTTCTCTTCTAGGCATGGATCCACAGTGAATTTCAGGGGTGATTGATTCATGGGGCTATAAATAAGAATCTGACTAAACTTGAGTGTGAGGGAAACTTGAGTATCTAACTCCTTCCCCTTGCCCACTAAAACTCACAAGATAGGAAGTTGTCAACCTTAGCTTCTAGCTTCTCCTGGACCAGACCTAGATGATGGGTAGGACAAAATAACAGGATTGTGATATTGGAAAATGTTCTTTAGGAAGCTATGAAACTGGCTCAAATTTGTGATATGTCTCAGACCTTAAAGTAGTCAAATATGAATTTGTTATCTCAGAATGACAGGACCACATGCTTTAGTAGGAATACAACATAGAGTATGTAGTGGCAAGAAACAGGAATTCCTAATTAGAGCTTTGGATCTCAGCTCTGTGATTTACCTTTTATCTGACCTTAAGCAAAGCATTCCCTTTCATTTTTCTTAACTGTAAAATGAAGAACTGGAACAGGGGGTCTTAATCTTTTTGTGTGTGGTGGAACTTTTTTGGCAGCTCGGTAAAGTTTATGGATTCCTTCCCAGAATAATGGGTTTAATGACAAAATAAAATACATAGGATGACAAATGAAAACAAGGATGAATGAAAAAGATGTAATTTTTCCCCATCCAAATTCATTCATCCTTTGAAATCTATCTGTGGACCCAAGGGAACTGTGGACTCAGGTAAAAAACCAGAAGGATCTTTAAATGACAAACCCTATGTTCATATAACCTACACTTTAAAAAAATTATTTAACAGAATTTTATTTTTCCACTTTTCACATAAAAACAATTTTATTTTTAAAATAATAGCTTTTTATTTTTCAATTTACATGAAAGGATAATTTTTGACATTTCACCCTTGCAAAGCCTTGTGTTCCAAGCTTTTCTCCCTCTTCTTTTCACCTTTCTCCTCCCCTAGACAGTAAGTAATCCAGTATAAGTTAAAAAAGGTGCAATTCTGCTAAACACAGTTCTACATTTATCATGCTGCAAAAGAAAAAATTAGCTCAAAAAGGAAAAAAATGAGAAAGAAAAAAAAAAACCCAATAACAACCAAAAAAGTGAAAATACTTTGTTGTGATCCACATTCAGTTCTAATAATCCTATTTCTGTATATAGATAGCTTTCTCCATTATAGGTCTATTAGGATTATCCTGAATCACCTCATTGTTGAAAAGAGACAAATCCATGACAGTTGATCATCATATAATCTTGTTGCTGTGTACAATGTTCTCATGGTTCTGCTCATTTCACTTAGCATCAGTTCATGTATATCTCCTCAGCCCTTTCTGAAATCATCCTGGTGATTGTTTCTTACAGAACAATAATATTCCATTACATTCATATACTGTAACTTATTCAACCACTCCTCAGTTTCTAGTTTTTTGCCACTATAAAAAGTACTGCTACAAACATTTTTGAACATGTATGTCCTTTTCCCTTTTTTTTGTGATCTCTTTGGGATACAGACCCAATAGAGATACTACTGAGTCAAAGGATATGCACAGTTTGATAGCCTTTGGGGCATAGTTCCAAATTGCTCTCCAGAATGGGTAGATCAGTCCACAACTCTACCAACAATGTATTAGTTTCCCACTTCTCCCACTCCCCTCTAGCATTTATTATGATTTTTTCCTGTCATCTTAGCCAATCTAAAGGTGTGAAGTGACACCTCAGAGTCTTAATTTGCATTTCTTTCATCAATAATGATTTAGAGCATTATAAAAATGATTTTCAACATTCATTTTTCAAAGATTTTGAGTTTCAGATTTTTCTCCCTCCCTCCCCTTCCCAATATGGCAAGCAATCTGATATAGGTTATAAATGTGTGATCATGTAAAACATATTTCTATTTTAATCATATTGTTAAAGAAGAAATGGAACAAAAGGAAAAAAAAAACCATGAAAAAAACTCTCACAAAAAAGTGAAAACCATATGCTTTGATCTGTATCCAGACACAATCAGTTCTTTTTCTGTATGTGTAACCTACTAACCAAAGGATTCACATGTACATTGACAGAAACAGCTCATGTCAATATAAAAATTGTTTCTCATCATATCTTGGTGAAGAGGTTTGGTGCTGTCAGTGTCCCTTATATTATATAACTTCTTTAGAAAAACTCTGGTCCATTATCTGGTTGTTTCTTTATCTTGGTTATTCCCCAGATAAGGATTTGACCAAGCAGAGAATGAGATCTTCAATAGACTTTTATTTAGGCCACTTGTTGCATTGTATTTAAAGAACTATACAGTGCTTTCAGGGATTCTAATTTATTCTCTGCTATTATTTCCTATCCTTTGAAGCAATTAATGTTACCAAAGAAACAAAGTTATGGATAGCCCAAAGGGCAAAAGAAAAAGACTTGAGAACAGGAAAGATGGCATTAGCCTAAATGACCTTAAAAATATTTTCAGGAAACTAAGGAAGAAAAGGTTTGAATGACTTGCACTAAACCACACAGTTAGAAGGTTTCTGAGATTAGATTTGAATTCACTTCTTCTTGATTCTAAATACAGCGCTCTATCATTATACCATCTATATGCGTTTAAAATATATTTTGGCAGGTTTTGTTTTCACTTGTGTCTAATTTTTTATGACCCCATTGGGGTTTTCTTGGCAGAGATATTGGATCTTCCTGACTTCAGGTCATACTCTATCCTTTGCACTTTAAAGGTGCCTCAAAAGATATTCTATTGCTTTTAATCATACCATTGGTCCCTTATTTAATGGCAGCCTGATTTTCTTCATGTTTGACTCAAAAGCTAATCATGAAACATTAAAGTTGCTTACATTATGGGATAATGAATTGCCAACTCCAGAGAAAAGCACTGGAAAACAGAGAACTACCCCCTTGTGTTATATATCAATTTTAAAAATAAAATTGATTGTTTTGTGGATAGAGCAATGGATTTACATCTCCAAAAGCACAACTTACTGATTTTTAAGAGGCATAAGGCAGTTTCATTTGTTCTAAGTTGAGGATAGCCCCTGTTGTCTAAGATCATCATCAGTTTTAAAATGTACCTTTCAACCTAATTTTTTTTTCTTCCCTCCTCATTTCGTCCCTTTTGCTTTCTTCTTGGATGTTTTTGAGACAATTACTTAAGACAACAATAGGACACTTTGAGACTGGGGTGCAGATTTGAGGTTGATTTTGTTGCATGTCTATCTTTATTAAATAATGCTTGGATTGAAATGCTATGCATGTGCACGTCTGGGAATTAAAATAACATATTAGATCCAACTTCCAACAAACTAGAGCATTAAAAAATCCCAGCAACACAACAATGTGTTTTTTTTTAAATCAAAACAAAGATTCATTCTATCTCTACTGATACTTCTTTTAAAGAAAAATGAATAATTAGGTTCTGAACTTGTGCTTGAACCAAAAAATGAGCACATTTCAAAAACTTTCCATAATAGTGATTGGTGTTATACCACATAGCAAGAAACATTTAATTTTTTTTGAAAAAAAACCACTTTGATTCTTAAACTTTGAGGTCAGAATGATTGGGTTCTATCTTTTGAATTTGTATCTGTCTGTTGAAAGGGAGCAGCCTGATTGCTTTATAGGGCCAACTTTCCTTTTTATAAAACATGATCGATGCCCTTTGTTCATATCTGCAAATGCCTTCTTCTTTTTCTCCCCCATCTTCCTCTCCCTAGAATTAAATCCTCCTTCATAACTGAACACCCAGACAAAACCAGGCAGTGATTGGTCTGAAAAAAATGTCTTAATTGTCTCCTGCTGCTTTGTTTAAAGTGGAGAGGTATGATTTATTATCTGTTTTCCTTCAGGAACATTATTGGTTTTTCACTTCCTAAGACTTCACTTGTTTTTTAGTGATTTTCTCATCTACATTGTGAATGTTATTATTCTGATTCTGCCTATTTCATTCTGCATCACTTCATGTAAAGGACTGAAACTCTGAATAGGTACACTTGAATAAGACAACCAAGCATTTAAGGCTAATTACCTATTGGACAATAAGCATTAACTGTGAGAAGAGAAATTCCAAATAAATAGAATTATTGTCCTTATAATTCTCTTAGGAGGGATTAGGGGATGGAGAGTCACTTTGGAGGTAGAGGAAGAGGAGGGAGGTTGTGGAGAGCTTGTGGCAGTCTTGTCCATCTCCTTCACTTCTCCCCCTAAAGAGCAAGGACTTTTGCTTATCCTGACTCCGGCTGATTCTGGGGCCTCCAGGGGGCTAACCTGGATTTCACAACTTTATGCAAAATTTCCCATTTCTTTGCAAATATCATATTCACTATTTTAATTTCACAACTATATTCTATCTATTCATTGTCATGCAGGTTGTCCATCCATTTCCCCATTGATGGAAACTTCATTTCCAGTTCTTTGCTACTACAAAGAGTGCTACTATGAATATTCTGTTATATATATAGTAGTGTCGTTTCTGTCTTTACATCCTACAAATAAAGACTGAGTTGTAAGGATGCCAGATCAAAGAATGTGAATAGCTTAATAATTTTCCTTTATAATTCTAAACTGGTATCCAGAGCACCAATCTTTCCCTGTTGATTGAGATCTGTATTTGTATCTTATCTTTTCAATAGATCTTCAAATTTGATGAACTTAAGATTTTCCTATCTAAATGTTTTATGTCCCTTTCTATTTTGTATGTGTTTGAATTTGATATGTTCACAAGTTATTACCATCAACAAACTTGACTAGTATTCCAAAATACAAAGCTGAGAACTGAAGCCAGCAAAGATTAGTAG
The DNA here is from genome assembly GCF_048593235.1 of Sminthopsis crassicaudata. Classification (NCBI taxonomy): domain Eukaryota; kingdom Metazoa; phylum Chordata; class Mammalia; order Dasyuromorphia; family Dasyuridae; genus Sminthopsis; species Sminthopsis crassicaudata. The sequence goes on along the minus strand of NC_133618.1, from coordinate 51,262,339 downwards.
TCACAGTATGGGCTTTATTTTATTTCCAGAAGATATGAAAATTACTTCCTCATTTTGATGATCACAGAACAGTATGCTCGCTAGTGATATTTGTAACCCACACATAGCAAACAATAGTGGACTTTGCACCTCCCTTTTTGGTGACTGTATAGGAGTAAACTGGACTGGTTGTGCACAGGGATTGGATGAATGGAGCTATTTGTATTATTACACTAAAATGGGCAGCAATTGCAAGCCGTTCTCTTAATGGGTTATCTGAGTCCAGCAAACTTTTTCTGACTGTGATTAACACCACCTGCCATTGGATTGTGTCGATGACATAGTGGGTGTATCTGGGATCTTAAGTTTTCCATTGGGGTAGTGATGGGGAGGGTGGAGAAGGACACACAGGTGCAGGAAGCTGTCTCCTGCTAAGCAGTCATCTATTCTTCAGCCAACTAATGTCCAAAGCCACATTGGAATGTACTTTTTCTGAGCTCCATTTTCTCACTCCATAGTCATAGAACCAAAAAATGTGAGTGCTGCAAGGTATTCTAGAAGAATTACTTCACTTTATAAATGGGGAAACTGAGTCCCAGAAGAGAAAAGTGACTTGCTCAAGTTCATAACTGCACATCTATGGACTATAGGATTAGAAGTAGCACAAGACAATGGAAAAAATGTTGGCTCTGTTTCAAATTCTCTCTCTGTTACTTAGGATCCATGTCTTTGGGCAAGTCATGTAACCTTTACGGGATTAGTTTCCTTATCTGTAAAATGAGATGGTCTTTCTAAAAAAAAAAAAAAAGAATTAGAGAAGGAACTTTAGCATCTACCAAGACCACACTCTACCATTTTGCCAGTGAATAAACTGAGGTCAAGAGACTGACTTTCTGAAAAATATGTCTTACTGTCAAAATCAGGATTTGAATCCAGATTTTGCTCCAAGTTGCTCAAAGTTCTAATTTTGAATAATTTAGCTCTCTCCACAAAGTAATATCTAATGGACAAAAAAAAAGAAGTTTCTGTACCATGACTTTTGAAGAAGGAAATAAACTAAGTTCAGCAAGGCATTTGTGTGTCTTGTTTCTCATCAATTTAGCTATATTTGGTTCAGTCTAAGAATTGATGGTTGATTTAGCAAAAGACTCATGATTTGGTATTGGCCTAGCCATGTCCTATGGAATAGTTAGACTTTGAATATCAGTTAAAAATACACAAATCTTTAGTTTGCAGTTCCAAATTATCCCCAAATTGGTATGGCTCTTTTTCTGGGGGGGGAAGTAGTCACACTTTCAAACAGAAGTATTTCAGAGCATCATCTACTGTTAGAAATGATGAGGGGAAATGTAATTTTGAGATAATAGGATCATAGATTTAGACCTGGAAAGATCTTAGAAGTCTTCTAATTCAACCCTTTATTATATAGTTGGGATAGCTGAGGACCAAAAATTTTAAGGAACTTGCCCAAAGGTCACATAAGTAGCAAGTAACAAAGCCAGAGTTTGAACACCTGTCCTCTAGATTCCAAATCCAGTGTTCTCCCACTGCACTATGCTACTGCATAAAAGATGAGGTGAAGAAATCAGACTTATGAAAGTAGTAGTGATTTTCATGCCTCTAATATTTACAAGTTTGTTGGTGTTCAGTTATTTCATTTATGTTCAATTGTCCATGATGCCATTCTCAGCAAGGATCCTGGAGTGGTTTGTCATTTCCTGCTTCAACTTATTTTATAGATGAACAAACAAAGGCAAACAGGATTAAGTGATTTGCCCAAAGCCACATAGGCATTGTGTGTCAAAATCTGGATTTGAACTCAGGAAGATGATTCTTTTTGACTCCAGATCCAGCACTGTATCCCCTGTACCATCTCACTGCCCTATTTACCAACAACTTCTTGAGGTACATAAGTTGAGTGTTATTATCGCTATTTGAAAGATGAGGAAACTGAGATAGAGGAAGGTAAAGTGACTTGCTTCCAACCATATAGCTAATTATTCAGAAGTGGAATTTAACCTAGATTGCATGACTCCAAGTCTAGGGAATATTCCACTTACCAGACAGTTGGGAGACAAAAGCTACATATGTATTCAAGTCCAAGAGTGGGTGGGTGCCCCTCAAAGACTGGGCCTTTCATTGACTCTTTTATGGCTTCTTAACTTTCTTTCCAGAGATGAGTAGGCCAACCCGGATCACTCTGAGAGGAGACTCTTTTGAGGCAGCTGGCCTTAAGGAGAGTTCATTTCCCCCCCTTTGCTTTGCTCCCAGAAGCTCACTCTCTTGAGTATTTCTAAGTAGGGCTAAAATTTTTTTTTTCCCTGGCTGCTTGCTGTACACAGTTACAGAAATGGCAGATGATAGATTAATTTATCCTTAAGAGCTTTGTTTTCATTTTATGAGGTGATGTCATTGCCTCCTTTAGGCCTGAATCTCCTTTAGGGAGGCATTAGCCATTGGGATGGGAAACAAAACTGAGGCTGAATCTCCCTGATAATCAGAGGCAGCTGGAGGAAGTGGTCAGACATTATTATTGTCACCTAAAAAAAACTCATTAGGCAGCAGCAGCAGGAGGCCAGTCTGGAAGTCCTTTCAGACCCATCGCCCTAACTACTCAAACCACTACTTGAGTCAGAAAGTTGGAGTGAGAAGGGAGGCTGGGCGCATATGTGCTCAGAGGAAAAGAACATGCCAGTGCTGGGGAAGAGCTGAGTTGAGAGATCAGTTTCTCAGGCTTCCAGAGAGAAATGAGTCAGTGTAGTTCCTCAGGGTGAAATGGACTTTGCAAGTACAAATGGTTCTTGCCTTCTCCACATGCACTTGGAAGGAGAGAGGGATGGGGGGGAGGAGAACAGAGCATGAAGTTGTCACCAAGCAATGCAAAATTAAACATGGCTAATAGTTAATGATGAGAATATATCAAGTTCTAGTTGTGATCCTGGTGACAAGGATGAGTGGAAAGGAAAACTGTGGTAGGGATTGTCTAGACCAGGGGTCTGCCAGCTGCCTATTTATTGTAGGGGCTTCATTTACAAAAATATTGTATTTAAAACTGCAAAAATTAGTCTTAGCTTGAGTGCTACATAAAAACAGGAAGCTGGTGGAGGGTCCTGGGGCTTTATAATTAGACAGAAAAGAGCTTCTAACTCTTTTGGCCTGGACCGTTTTGGACCTCATGGTGGTATTGGGGGGAGGCATTTTTGCAGCCTGGATCCCAACAACATAACAACTGCAAGTCACAGAACCTGAGAGTTGGAAGGAAACTTACATCATAAAAAATGAGAGGCAGAAGAGACCTTGGGACTTAGAATGTTAAGACTAGAAGAGAGTTTGGGATACAGAATGTGAAAATAATAAGGGACCTTAGAAATAATTTATTCTACAACAAGATTGTATGATGATCAACTATGACAGACTTGATTCTTCTCAGTGATTCAGTGATCTAAGGCAATCCCAACAAACTTTGGATGAAAAGTGCCATCAGGGACATGGCTCTTTCCAACAATAAGATGATTCAGTCCAGTTCCAATGAACTTGTGATGAAGAGAGACATACATCTACACTCAGAGAGAGGACTGTGGAGACTGTGGTTCACACATAGCATTTTCACTTTTTGTTGTTGTTTGTTTGCATTTTATTTCCTTTCTCATTTTTTCTGATTTGATTTGATTTTTCTTGTGCAGCAAAATAATTGTAAAAACATGTATGTATATATATATATGTATATATATATTGGATTTCATATATATTTACCATATTTAGCATATAATGGACTGCTTGCCATCTAGAGGAGGAGGTGGGCAAAGAGGGGGGAGGATTGGAACACAAGGTTTTGCAAAGATTAATGTCACAGAATTATCCATGAATATGTTTTGAAAAATACAAAGCTTTAATAAAAAATCATGTCATCAGCATCCAGAGAGAGAACTATGAAGGATCAATACAAAATATTTTCACTTTTTTTCCTTGTATTTTTTCTTTCCCAACATGATATATATACATATATATATATATATGTGTGTATATATATATATATATTTAATGTACATCTATAACACAACTGTTTTTACATGTGACTGGGGAAAATAAAAATAATTAAAAAAAAACAAGAAGAAGAAAAAAAGAAAATTTATTCTAACCCCCTTACTTTCTGATGAGGACATTGAGGCCTAGGGAAGTGAAATGACTTATCCAGAGACACACTGCAATTCAGTGGCAGAAGCAGGGCTCTAATCCATTGCATCCAATTCTCAGGCTAGTGTTTTCTTATGTTGCTGCATTAACTCAAATCTATATATTTGTTTTAGAATATGAATTTTTAAAAACTGAACTTTAGCGATAAATTTTGCCTTAGGCCAATATACAAAAAGAACTTGGACAAGTGGTGGAGGAAAGTTATATCCCGGCCTCCTTTGGTAGTTTGATTCAGAATTGCCACTGATACTTATTTCTATCCAGGTTCAAGTTTGACCTGTGATGCTTACTGACTTTAGAACCATGGATCCAATTTGGGAAGGGTATTAAATTCTAAACAGAAGAGTTCAGATATTTCCCTGAAGGCAAGAAGGTGATTTTTCCCTCTCTTCTATCTCTGGATTTCTATAACTATGATTAGAGAATTGTGGCTCGAATGTGTTATCTTCCAAAGAATGAGAAATAGATTTCCTTCCAACATTGAATTTTTGTGCTTTATTCTTAATGATTATGTTTCTAAAATCCTTTCTTCAAACTTTATAGGAAAGAATCTAATGTTACAAGTCTAAAATACATGTAAAGGGTCTCAAACCATTCCAAAAGTTGGCTACATGGAATTTGACATAATTGCTGCATTGCCCTTGCTTTTGTGGGAATACCTGACCAATGCATATTTTTAATGTTAAATGACTGCCCCCTCACCCCCAGCCAAAGTGAAACAATCAAGAGTAGCCACAACACAAGAGATGTCAAAGAGATTAGAAGCACAGCAACACATGAATCCTCAGCATGGCACCATGTTAAGGAAGTTTCCCAGGGGAATGAATGCAATCCCACTCTTCCCATTCTTGTCGTTGCCATAGAGGCTCTTAATTGTATAAATTGACCTACAAAAATAACCCAGATTGTTACAGAGTTCCAATTGTGTCTAGGACACAGATATGGACAGTGAGGTTGTTTTCTTTCTCCCTAAATCTCACACCTTGTGCTGACCCCCACTGATAATAGGGCAAAATGCAGTTCAGCTGGGAATAGTTTGGTGCTGTCCCTTGGTCATAGTGCTGACTTAGCTCCCAGTTCGCAAATTCCCTTCTGTCCCTGGCCACGGTGCTGACACCTCGGTAATCATCTACTAGGGGTTCTTAACTTGGGGTTTGTTCATTTGTTTTGTTTTTTGTATTTTGATAACATGTTTTGTTTCCTTATAACTTTTTTATATTTTATTTTATGTATTTTAAATTACTCTGAGAAAGACCAATAGAATTTACCAGACTACCAAAATGGTCCATGTCACTAAAATAAAAGTTATGAACCTTTGGTTTAGCTCAACCCCCTAATTCTGCATATTAGAAAACTGAATAGTACAGAGGATGAATGATTGACTCAAGATCACTTGGCTAGTTAGGAATAGTTTCAGGACTAGAATCCAAGTTTCTTGACTCTTGGTCAAAGATTAATTCTACTCACAAGTCCTGCAGTTCTAGGCTAATCTATATTTTTCCAATTCTAAAATACAGTGATTGTATCACTAATTAGCTGTTATTCTATTATCTATATCTGCATTTTCGTGTAATGGGTTTTCTTGTTTTTCTTTGTCCTGGAGGACACAATTAGGGCCAATGGAAAAACTTCCAGAAAGGCTTAATTTCATTGAAGATTAAAAAGAATTTTTAGAACTGTCGAAAAATGAGAGAGGCTGTCATGGAAGTACTATGTACTTAAGCATAGGATAGATAAATTACATGTTAGTATAACTATAATTGAGATTCATATTTTGCATGTGGGTTAAATTAGATGATCTCCAACATCCTTTCCAGCTCTCAGGTTCTAGAATTAGAAAGACAGTTTCTAATGAATATAGAACTACCCTCATAATCAGGAAAATGAGTTCAAGCTCATCCTCTGGCAGGTATTAGCTGGGTGACCCTGGACAAGTAATTTTTTTTCTCTCAGTTACCCAAGCAATTCTTTAAAACTACTAATTGTAAAGTAAATAGTAATATATATGGGAGCACCTTAAACCACTGAAATAATGGTTCTTAGTTTAAAATGAAGAACTAATAATTTTCTTTTTTTTGTGTATTTCTGTCTGCATTTCTAAAGTTTTTTTTATTTTTAATTTTTTTTAATTAAAGCTTTTTATTTTCAAAACATATGCCTGGATAATTTTTCAATAGTGACCCTTGCATGTTCCAAATTCCCTTCCTTCCCCCCCTTCTCCTCTAGATGGCAAATAATCCAATATATATTAAACGTGTGCAATTCTTTCATATACATATTTCCACAAATATCATGCTGCACAAGAAAAATCAGATCAAAAAGGAAAGAAAATGAGTAAGAAAACAAAACGCAAGCGAACAACAACAAAAAGAGTGAGAATGTTATGTTGTGATTTTCACACTCAGTTCCCACAGTCCTTTCTGGTTGTACATGGCTCTCTTCATCACAAGATCATTAGAACTGGCCTCAATCATCTCATTGTTGGAAAGAGTTATATCCATCAGAATTGATGATATAATATTAGAACTGGCCTCAATCATCTCATTGTTGGAAAGAATTATATCCATCAGAATTGATGATATAATATTTCCCTCCCCCACCCCACCCCCTGAGGCTGAGGTTAAGTGACTTGCCCAGGGTCACACAGCTAGGAAGTGTTAAGTGTCTCACACCAGATTTGAACTTGGGTCCTCCTGAATTCAGGGCTGGGGCTCTATCCACTGCGCCACCTAGCTGCCCCGATCCTGTAATATTTTTGTTGCCATGTATAATGATCTGGTTCTCCTCATTTTACTTAGCATCAGTTCATGTAAGTCTCTACAAGCCTCTCTAAAATCACCCTGCTGATTGTTTCTTATGGAATAACAATAATATTCCATAACCTTCATATACCATGATTTGTTCAGCCATTGTTCAACTGATGAACATCCACTCAGTTTCCAATTTCTTGCCACTACGAAAAGGCTGCCACAAACATTTTTGCACATGTGGCTTCCTTTCCCTCCTTTAAGATCTCTTTGGGATTTAGGCTCAGTCGAAACACTGCTGGATTAAAGGGTATGCACAGTTTGAAAATTTTTTGAGCATAAAACTAATAATTTTCTGACACATTCTGCTTTACATAATAGTAAGTTAAATTATTTTCTTATTAAATATGAGATAATATAATTTAAAAGTGTGCCTTTTATGATTCTAGAGGTTTGGAAGTGGGAAAGGAGTACTCCATTTGATTAACTAACTTGGTACTTAAAAACTTTGAAGGAATTAAAACCTTACTGGGTTATTCAACCCTCTTGGTATCCTCAGGTTCACTATCTTTCCAGATTTATTGTATATTGCTTCTTTTCACCTATTCTATGATCTAGGCCAAAATAATTTTTTACGTGGTCCCTCATAAACTAAATCTATCTCCTATCTTTTTGTCTTTGTACTTACTCCTTATTTCTACCTTATTCAATCTCTTTTCCCCTTTAAGAAATAGATGGAACATTACTTTCTGCATAAAGACTTTTCTGATTCCTCCCCCTGCTTATGCTAGTGCCTCACTACCAAACTACCTTGTATTTTGTATTTATTGGAATTTTTTGTTTATGGTGCAAATATTTAAATAGTTACATGTTGTCTCTTCAATTAAACTCTACATCTATTGCAAGTAGGGATTGTTTCATTCTTTGCCTTGTATCCCCAGTGCCTAAATAAGTGGTCCTTAATAAATGCTTATTGACTAATTGATTGGTTGTGTTGGCTTGGACAAATCCATTTAACCTCTCAAGACTCTGGTTTCCTTATATGCAAAATGAGGAGATTGATATTTGTCTAAAACACCTCACAGGGTTAATTGAGAGTTCAATGAAATTAATTTAATTCAACAAATCTCTCTTAAGCATCTACTGTTATTTGCAAGTACTTGGTTCTCTGTTCTCACAGAGGTCACATTCTACTGGTAGTAGGTGGGTGGAAGAGATAGTAAAGTGTTTTATAAACTGGAAAATTCTATATGATAATGGCACCTTAAGTATCACTCAACATTTTCTCAGAACAACCTTGTGATAAAGACAGGTAGTGAAAGTATTTTCCTCATTTCACAAATAAGGAAACTGGAGTTTAAAAAAAATTGTGACTGTCCTGAATTATAATGATTAAGTGTTAGAGATCCCACATAACTTCTCTGGGAGCTATTATTATCATTACTTACACCAAGGGATAGTTGGGAGGATAAGGTTTTATAAATTGTCATTGCTGTATTCATGTTAGCTATTTAGCCCTTCAGCATTGAACTATGGCTACTTCTCCTTGGCCCCATCCTTCTGGCTGCCTTTTCCATTATTAATATTCCTGCTTTATTTCTTCAGAAGAAATCTTCATTCTATCAAGATCTCAAAAGATGATTGATTTTCTTGCTGCCCATTAACATTGGTGTGTTAATGAACTACTACAGCGTGACTTTTACCAGAGGAATTTCCATTTTAACTTGCAAATCATATGTGACAGAAATTTCCATTCTTATCTCCATGAATGCCTTTGGGGTATCCTAACTCTCACTCTTTTATTTGGATCCTTAAGCAATTTTTTCCTCATTCTCTTCTATAATTATTTCTCCTTTAGGAAGAGAATTTGAGGAAGTATCTCAGAACTCACTTGGATAAAAGAAAAAGCTAGTTGGGTGAAGGGTAAAGGCTCATTTTCTAGGATAGAAAGATGTTTTTTCATTTCTCTGAGGAATTATTATTGTTACACTAAGATACCTTGATGAAGCACTAATAATTTTTTTTGTGTGTGTGCATTTGGGGTTATGAAAATCATAGGAAGTAGATTTAGAGCTGGAAGAGGTCATCTAATCCTCAGGTTCTTAAATGTGGGTCATGATGCCATCTTGGATCTAGTAACTGAATGTGGGGAAGGTCATGAAATTATGATTTATTATCAACAAATGTTTAATTCATATGCCTATTTTATATACCTATATACCCAGGGTCACATAAAAATTTCTCAGGCAAAAAGATGAATGGAAAAAAAGTTTAAGAAGCTGTGAATCTAATAGCCCCTTTATTTTTAATCTATCTATTTGTCTGCCCACTTATTTATTGATTTTTTTCATTTTTTTGTTTGTTTACAAACATTATTTCAGGACAATTGGGCTGGTGGAGGGTAAATTTGCATAGGTAGCAAATAGCTTATCTAAGATTGGAATCGAAATCTTCTGACTTGAAATTTATCACTTTTCCCTACTATAATGCATTCCTCTCTCCTGCCAACTCCCCATGACACTATCTCAGGTCATCCCTTTTCTAAAAGTTCTCAGTCAGGTGGCATAATGGATAAAGTATTAGACCTGAAATTAGGAAGTTCTGAGTTCAAATCCTGTCTCAGATACTTATCAGCTGGGCAAGTCACTTAATTTCTATATATGTCAGCTTCCTTATCTGTAAGATGAGGATAATAATAGTGCATACCTTGCAAGGTTAACATGAGGATCAAATATGCTAATATTTGTAAAGTACTTAACACAGGCCTGGGAACAAAGCAATTACTTTAGAAAAGCTAGCTGCTACTGATGATGATGAAGATGATGATGCAATAACTCCCTGTTACCCACCAATTAAAGTCTGACTTTCAAGTTCCTCTGCAATCTGACACCACACTTAATTTTTCTAATTTCCCATAACACTTAACATCCTGTTTATAAGTGCATTGGAGGGGCAAAAGTTAAATGCTATGTGACATTAGAGGAAGGAATTCTTATGAGAGATCAGGGATAGGTTTGTAAGTATATTTAAATTGGCCTTTAAAGGATAATTAGGAATTCAACAGTTGGGTACATTTCAACTTTAGGAAAAAAATTTAAGCCAAGGAATGAAGTTGGGAAAGTTATTTGTATAAAAGATGTTCTTACAGTTTGGCTATCATCAGAGTACTACCTGGGAAGTAATAAGTCAAGGTAGGAAGGGGACAAGATTATAAAGGGATTTATTTTTTTATTAATTTTATAATTATACATTTTTTGACAGTATATATGCATGAGTAATTTTTTTTTATTACATTATCCCTTGTATTCATTTTTCCAGATTTTCTTGTTGCACACTAAGAATTGGATTCTGAAGGTATAAGTAACCTGGGTAGATAGATAGTAGTGCTAATATTTTACATTCAATTCCCAGTGTTCCTTCTCTGGGTGTAATTGTTTCTGTCCATCATTGATCAGCTGGAAATGAGTTGGATCTTCTTTATGTTGAAGATTTCCACTTCCATCAGAATACATCCTCATACAGTATTGTTGTTGAAGTGTATAGTGATCTTCTGGTTCTGTTCATTTCACTCAGCATCAGTTCATGTAAGCCTCTCCAAACATCCTGCTGGTCATTTCTTACAGAGCAATAATATTCCATAGCCTTCATATACCACAATTTACCCAACCATTCTCCAATTGATGGGCATCCATCCATCTTCTAGTTTCTAGCTACAACAAAAAGAGCTGCCACAAACATTTTGGCACATACACGGCCCTTTCCCTTCTTTAGTATTTCTTTGGGATATAAGCCCAGTAGTAACACTGCTGGATCAAAGGGTATGCACAGTTTGATAACTTTTTGGGCATAGTTCCAGATTACTCTCCAGAATGACTGGATTCTTTCACAACTCCATCAACAATGTATCAGTGTCCCAGTTTTCCCACATCCCCTCCAACATTCATCATTATTTGTTCCTGTCATCTTAGCCAATCTGACAGGTGTGTAGTGGTATCTCAGAGTTGTCTTAATTTGCATTTCTCTGATCAGTAGTGATTTGGAACACTTTTTCATATGAGTGGAAATAGTTTCAATTTCCTTATCTGAGAATTGTCTGTTCATATCCTTTGACCATTTATCAATTGGAGAATGGTTTGATTTCTTATAAATTAGGATCAATTCTCTATATATTTTGGAAATGAGATCTTTATCAGAACCTTTAACTATAAAAATATTTTCCCAATTTGTTACTTCCCTTCTAATCTTGTTTGCATTAGTATTGTTTGTACAGAAACTTTTTAGTTTGATGTAATCAAAATCTTCTATTTTGTGATCAATAATGATCTCTAGTTCTCCTCTGGTCATAAATTCCTTCCTCCTCCACAGGTCTGAGAGGTAAACTATCCTCTGTTCCTCTAATCTATTTATGATCTCATTCTTTGTGCCTAAATCATGGACCCATTTTGATCTTATCTTGGTATATGGTGTTAAATGTGGATCCATATCTAATTTCTGGCATACTAATTTCCAGTTTTACCAACAGTTTTTTTTCAAATAATGAGTTTTTATCCCTAATGTTGGTATCTTTGGGTTTGTCAAAGATTAGATTGCTATAGATGTACCCTTTTTTGTCCTTTGTACCTAATCTGTTCCACTGATCGACCGGTCTATTTCTTAGCCAAAACAAAATGGTTTTGGTGACTGCTGCTATATAATAAAGTTTTAGATCAGGTACACTTAGACCACCTTCCTCTGACTTTTTTTTTCATTAATTCCCTTGAAATTCTCGACCTTTTATTTTTCCATATGAACTTTGTTGTTATTTTTTCTAGGTCACTAAAATAGTTTCTTGGGAGTCTGATTGGTATAGCACTAAATAAATAGATTAGTTTGGGGAGTATTGTCATCTTTATTATATTCACTCGGCCTATCCAAGATCACTGGATGTCTTTCCAATTATTTAAATCTGACTTTATTTTTGTGGCTAGTGTTTCATAATTTTGCTCATATAATTCCTGACTTTTCTTTGGTAGATGGATTCCCAAATATTTTATACTCTCAACATTTGTTTGGAATGGGATTTCTATTTGTATCTCTTGCTGTTGCATTTTGTTGGTGATGTATAAAAATGCTGAGGATTTATGTGGATTTATTTAATAAAGGGATTTAAAAACCCAGGTCTTGGAACACTATATATATCAAAGAACAAAAGAACTGGGTTTGCAGCTGAAAATATGCCCAGCAAAGTTAAGCATCATCGTGAATGGGAAAAAAAAAAAAAGAAAAGGTCATTCAATGAGACTATGAGGATTTTGTTAAAAAAAAAAGGCCTAAATGTGATAAAAAATTTTGACATATAAGATCCAAGAAAAATAAAAAGTAAACATCAAAAACTAGTTACAAGAGACTCAGTAAGGGCAAACTAATTTTTTTGGGGGGGGGCTGAGGCAATTGGGGTTAAGTGACTTGTCCAGGGTCACATAGCCAGGATTAAGTGTCTGAGCCTGGATTTAACTCAGGTCTTCCTGACAAACTATTTTTTATACATGGAAATGCAAGCCATATGATTAAGTTTATCATTAGTAACTGGATAGTATGAAAGATTGGGGTAAAGCTGAATGTAATGTGATTCTTTTTTTGTTAAAATTTTTTATTTTCAAAGTATGCATGGATAATTTTTCAACATTGACCCTTGTAAAAACTTGAGTTCCAAAATTTCCCCTCCTTTTCCCCACCCCCTCCCCAGATGGCAAGCAATCCAATATATGTAAAACATGTTAAATATATGTTAAATCCAATATATATATATATATATATATGTATATATATTTATATATACAATTATCTTGTTGCACAAGAAAAATCAGATCACAAAGGAAAAAATGAGAAAAAAGAAAACAAAATGCAAGAAAACAACAACAAAAAGAGTGAAAATGCTATGTTGTGGTCTATACTCAGTTCCCACAGTCTTCTCTCTGGGTGTAGATGGCTCTCTTCATATTATGTAATTCTAAAAAAAAACTATAGGAAAAGGCAAAAAGAGCAATTATTATATACAAATGAGATGTGAAAGGAAAAACTGATACAGAGGAATCACTTAAAGGAGGAGCTCTACTCTCATTGGGAATGGGTTAAAGAGAGCACAATACATATACATATATATATATATGTATATATATACATATATATATATATATATATATATAAAGAGTATTAAAATTCAGAAAGAAATAAGAGGGGAAATATAATAACAGAAGGATTTTTAGAGGGAACCCTATTCACATTAGATCTGGGTTAAAGAAAATACGATATATATATTTAGAAGGTAATAAAAGTCTTAAATTTAAAGAAATAAGAGGGTAAGGGAATAGGATGAGAGAGGTTATAGGAGAATGTATAGATTAATAGAAATTGGATAAAGAGGGAACAACATATGAATTTGGAAGGCTATGGAAATTTTCTATATTCAGATAGAAACAGGAAGGCAAGAGGAATGGGTAGGGGGAACGGATGAAGGAAGGATATTTGGAGGAGAGTTAAGTTAAACAATAGGAGATCGAGATAGCAAGTAGATGTAAAGCAGAGGAGTCAGAAAGTATAGGAAATAAACCAGAAACAAACATAAAATAAAGATCAGGAGTAGAATTTATTATGTAAAAAGTAGGAGTAGTAATCATGATCTCAGATAGTTAAAGATAAAATAGATTTAATCAAAAGAGTAAAATAGGGAAACTAAACTGTATGTTAGCTATATTTACTAGTATTATTTTAGATGATTTAAAATAACTAGACAATATAAGGTTGGAATATTCCTCTGATGTAGGAAATAATGAGTTGGTGGAGCTACAAAAAATATGGAATTTTGAGTTCCAAATTCTCTCCCTCTTCTACTTCTCCATTCACTGTGAAACAAACAAAACTATCTCAATTATGAAAAAAATATATTTCTATATTACCCATATCACAAAAATGTAAAAAAAAAATAGAGTGAGGAAATTATACTTCAAATTTATTTTTTTTTTTGAGGAAGGGGAAACACATGGATGTATTTGTAATTGATAGGGAAGCATTTGATATGACAGAGAGTAATTGAAAATAAGTGAGAGCAATTCCATAGTGCCTGGATGTCATATTGCTGGATTCTTAAGATGTTGTGGTATAGTAATATTTTGTTTGTTTGTTTGTTTTTGATTGAGATCCTTATAAAATCTTGTTTATGCTTTTCCTCAACGTGTGTAGCTTGTTCCAGGTTCTTAAAGCAGATACTGCCAATAGTCATTAATATCCTATTGATTCTGCTAGGGCTCCAAAGAGAATTATGAATCTTTCAACACTCTAAAATCCACATTTATGCTCTGGTCAAGGGAGAAAGGAGGAGACAGGGATGCTATACTATTCTACTTCTCAAGTGAGACCAAAACAATTAATTGATTTGTCTGAAATTATAAAACTTGTAAATGAGAGAATGGGAAGACCATAACCAGAGTTTCCTACCTTATTGTGCAGTGCCTCTTGTACAATTCTGTTCTTACTTAAACCATGCATTATCTGTTTTTATACAGGAAGTAGCTGCCTGTAACGTGGGATCTGAGCAACATCTAGATATTTGAAGCTATATACGTGGGTTGAAAGGATGGGCTTTAGAACTAGAAGGCATTCTAGAGATCACATGGTTAACGCTACTCATTGGACAGAGGAAATAGCAAAGGGAGCTCAACTCTTAGATACTGTAACCTTCCAAAAAATAACATTAATGAATAATATTTATGTAGCACTTTTTATATATCAGTGGCAGTTAGGTGGTGTAGTGAATAGAGTAATAAGCTTGGAGGCAGGAGCACATCTTCCTGAGTTCAAATCTGGCCTCAGACAAATAGCTGTGTAACCTTGTTCAAGTCACTTAACCTTGTTTGCCTTGGTTTCCTCATCTATGAAATCAGCTAGAGAAGGAAATGGCAAAACTAGAGAAAAAAGGTGGTAGTATCTTTGCCAAGAAAATTACAAATGCAAGAAAACTCCAACTGGAATTTTCTAAACTCCAGATACAAAGTCAGATATGACTAGAAAATGACTTAACTGTATATCAGACATTATGTTGAATACATCAAAAATATCTCGTTTAATTTTCACAAACAACTCTAGGAGGTAGATACTATTAACATTACTAATGCTATTAACACAATTAGGTGACTTGCTCAGGATCACATAGGTAGTAAGTCTCTGAGGCCAAATTTGAACTCAGGCCTGCTACACTATCCACTAAGCCATCTATATGGCAGGTAATTAGGAAATATCTCTGAGATCAGTATTAGGAAATATCTCTGAGATCAGTCTTAAAACTATCTTTTTACCCCTATATTACAAGGGAGCCTTCTCTCATTTTCCTTCTTTCAAGCATCTAATAACCTTGTAAAAGTCTCCAGAACAGAGAAAAATACTTGGCTTTTTTTTTATTTTTTCTTTTTTATTATGAACTTAAACATCAAATAATATTTAAATATACAAAAGGGAACAAAAAAGAATGTCTCAAAGAAATTGTGAATTTTTGTTAAATTCATTTTGCTTTAAAACATACATTAAATCTCACGTTGTAACCAAATGGCCCTTTTTGTCTGTATCATTGCAATTTCTTCAGTTTTTAAAAACATGTTTCTGTGATGCTTTTCTTTATTCCTTTTTTCCTATCTACACTTACCAACTTGCTTCTCCTCTTACTTATAAGAAATTGTCAAGCACAACAAGTCAATACATTTGTAATTTTGGCCCACACTTAATCAGTACAACTCTATCTGAAAACATAGGTCTTGTTCTATGTTATTAGTCTATTGCCTATCAGTGGATAGAAAGCCTGCTTTATCCTTTGTCTTCTGAAGTGATGATTAGTCATGAAACAGAGCCCAGAAGTCTTTCAAAATTTATTTTGAAATTTATTAATCATTGTAAGTCAGTCAGTAACAGTTTATCAATCATCTATTATGTGCCAGGAACTCTGCAGAGTGCTGAAGATCAAAGGAAGGCAAAAGGAAGTCCCCTGACTTCAAGAAGCTTACAATCTTTAAAAAAAAATTATTAAAGCTTTTTATTTTCAAATATATGCATGGCTAATTTTTCAACATTGACCTTTGCAAAACCTTCTGTTCCAAATTTTCCCCTCCTTCCCCCACCCCCTTCCCTAGATGGCAAGTAGTCCAATACATGTTAAATATGTTAAAATATATGTTAAATCCAATATATGTATACATACCCATACAATTATCTTGCTGCACAAGAAAAATCAGATCAATAAGGGAAAAAAACACCCTACAAAAGAAACAAAAAGCGAGCAAATAACAACTGAAAGAGTGAAAATGCTATGGTGTGATCTACACTCAGTCCCCTCTGTCCTCTCTCTAGATATAGATGACTCTCTTCATCGAGAGATTGTTAAACTAGCCTCAAACATCTCATTGTTGGAAAGAGTCATGTCCATCAGAACTGATCATCATATAATCTTGCTGTTGCTGTGTATAATGATCTCCTGGTTCTGCTCATTTCACTCAGCATCAGTTCATATAAGTCTCTCCAGGCCTCTCTGAAATCTTCCTGCTGGTCATTTCTTACAGAACAACAATATTCCATAACATTCATATACCACAATTTATTCAGCCATTCTCCAATTGATGGGCATCCACTCAGTTTCCAGTTTCTTGCCACTGTAAAAAAAAAAAGTTGCCATATTTTTGCACTTATGGGTCCTTTTCCCTCATTTAAAATCTCTTTAGGATACAACCCCAGTAGAAACACTTCTGGGTCAAAGGGTATGCAGTATGATAACTTTTCTTTTTTTCTTTTTTTATTATTTTTTTAATTTTATACTTATAAAATTTTTTGACAGTATATATGCATGAGTAATTTTTAAAATAACATTATCCCTTGTATTCATTTTTCCAAATTTCCCCCTCCCTCCCTCTACTCCCTCCCCTATATGACAGGCAATCCCATGCATTTTACATGTTACAGTATAACCTAGATACAATATATGTGTGTAAATCCAATTTTCTCGTTGCACGTTAAGCATTAGATTCCAAAGGTGTAAGTAACCTGGGTAGATAGACAGTAGTGCTAACAATTCAGTATGATAACTTTTCAAGCACAGTTTCAAATTGCTCTCCAGAATGATTGGATCACTTCATAACTCCACCAACACTGTATTAGTGTTCCAATTTTCCCACATCCCCTCCAACATTCAGCATTAACTTTTCTTCTCATCTTAGCCAATCTCAGAGGTGTGTAGTGGTATCTCAGAGTTATCTTAATTTTCATTTCTCTGATCAATAGTGATTTTCATATGACTAGAAGTGGTTTTAATTTCTTCATCTGAAAATTGTTAATTTGTCCTTTATTCTTTTTTTTTTTCAAAAAAATTTATTCTTAATTTGTTTATAATAGTCAAAATAACTTA
>NC_133618.1:50852499-50942499 GCF_048593235.1 Sminthopsis crassicaudata | reverse complement strand
TCTTATCCAGGAGGCCAACTCTCTTTGGCTAATTTCCTACTAAGTTAGGTAGGCGCTGAACTTAGTGCATTCGTTATGTCAAACCACCAGGGGACAGCACAGATGATAATATAAAACTTCCCTCCCATACAGGCAGGGAGGTGATGTTTTCGGGTCCAAAAATCAGTTGGACACATGCTTCGAGTTGTTTGTTCCAACTTTGGTGCTAATCCATCCGTGCTATCTTACCCAATCACCCCTGTGACCAAAAGCATGTGTAGTGAGCCAGCTGGCTAGGGCCAGGGATGCAATCTGTGGCCAGTTGATGAGACAGCTGTGAACTAAACTTTGTGGGAACCAGACATGCAACCGCCTGTAGGTCAGCAAATTTGGGGGAGTTGATCTTGTTTCTCATCATGATAAACCATTCAAGGTGAGCTTGCCACATTGAGGGCATGATTCTAAGACAAGGGTAGCTGCTCTCTACTATAGGAAGTCATTCAAGCTCTCTCAGCCTCAGTTTCCTCATCTGTAAAATGATGAAGCTGCCACAGTATGGCAAGAACAATGGATTGGGAATCAAAAAGTCCTTTGCTATTCACCAAACTCATTTGTTGTATGAGTCATTTCCCAACTAGATTGTTTCCAATGTATCTTCCAATTCTAACTGAAATTTAGTTTATACTCTAGCAAGGAAGAAGTCACATTTACATAAAGATATCTAACAACACAAAGGAATATCTGATGCACTTCATGAATAATGCCCTTCCTTCCTTTGTTCTGGGAGAATTCTCCTTTGGACATTCCCTTCCCAGATGATGCTCTATTTTCCAGACTTCCCCTTCAACCTTTTACCGGTCCATATTCACTCACATCCCTTTCCCCATCGCTAATTTTTCCTGTGAGATTTTTTTCCCTTTTGATCTGTATCTATCACATATGCTCACATTGGTTTGCTTATTGTCTCCCCCTTAGAGCATGAGCTTCTTGAGGGCAGAACCTCTGTTTATGTAAACTTTCTTTGTATTTCCAGCACTTACTCTGAATCCCAAGGCACGATGCCCGATGCATAGTAAACACTTAATAAATGTTCATTGACTGTCTGACTGACTGACTCAGGAATTCCCTCAGTTAACTTTCCAGGGAGAAAGCTCTCATATATCACTCCCTCCTTGGAGGTCTTCAAAGAGGCTGAACAGTCATTTGTTGGGTATATTATGGAAAGATTTTTGTGTGTGCATGTGCACTGGACTAGAGAGCCACTGATGTCCTTCAAACGCTCAAACTCTGTGATTCTGCAAACTCATACTGAGGCGGGTAATGCTTAATATGTTTGCCCTTCCACCCAAGCATATATATCTTAACCAGGGACTCCTGGGAAGCCAGTGCCAGTAACACAGAGAAATCAATCTTTACTGGTGAAATTTCATACTCTGTGAGAGGATTTGGATTTGGAGCTGGAAAGAATTTCAGAGAGTTCAACCCACTTATTTTATAGGAAACTGAGTCCCAAAAAGGTACAGTAGTTTGCCCAACATATAAATATAAATAACAAGGAAACAAAATGATTGTTAGTTGAAGTCAAATCATATTTCACCAAATTTTAAACATAAAAGGGATTTTAGCACCATCTAGTCCAATTAATACAAATACTGAAAAGGGATAATATAAAGGAATCACTGCAAATCTTCCAAATGATCATCCAGCCTGTGCTTGAAGACTTCCATGGAGGAGGACTTCACCATCTCACCAGGAAGCCATTTTTGCTTTTGGACATCTCTCTTAGGAGGCAGCTGTTTGGCTCAGTGGATAAAGTGCTGGACCTGGAATTAGGAAGACTGAGTTCAAATTCAGTCTCAGATGCTTCCTATATGTGTGAACCTGGGCAAATCATTTAATTTCTATTTGCTTTAATCCACTCGAGAAAGAAATGGCAAACCATTCCAGTGTCTTTGCAAGAAAAACCCTATGAACGTGGCTCTTTCCAACAATGAGATAATTCAGATCAGTTCTAATAATCTTGTGATGAAGAGAGTCATCAACACCCAGAGAGAGGACTGTGTGGGATCACAACATAGCACTTTTACTCTTTCTGTTGTAGTTTGCGTGCATTTTGTTTGTTTTTGTTTTCCTTCTTGATCTGATTTCTTGTGCAGCAAGAACTATATAAATGTATACATATATTGGATTTAAACATATATTTTAACATATTTAACATGAATTGGATTACCTGCCATGGGATGGGGGGGAGAAGAAGAAAATGTGGAACAGAAAGTTTGCAAGGGTAAAAAATGTTGAAAAATGACCCATGCATATGTTTTGTAAATAAAAAAAACCTTAATAAAAAAAGAAAAGAAAAGAAAAGAAAAACCCCATGAACAGTATAATCCACAGGTCCCTGAAATACTGCAATAAAGACTTCCCTATTGGGGCAGCTAGTTGGTGTAGTGGATAGAGCACCAGCCCTGAAGTAGGAGGACTGACTTCAAATCTGGATTCAGACACTTAAGACTTCCTAGTTGTGTGACCCTCAGACAATTTGATTCAGAAAAAAAAACTTCCCTATTGCCTTGATACTGAACCATTAATAACTAATTTTAAGCCTTATGTGCCATTATTTAATCCATCTCTCTCCATCGTTTCCACAAGAGTAGTATATAATACTTTACTAAAAGCTTTGTATTCCTCTTACCTATCTTATCCTTTCATAGGCTGTTCTAACATGACTTGTTCTTTTTTTTTAATATATTAATAGTTTTTATTTACAAGATATATGCATGGGTAATTTTACAGCATTGACAATTGCCAAACCTTTTGTTCTAATTTTCCCCTCCTTCCCCCCCCCCCAAGATGGCAGGTTGACCAATACATGTTAAATATGTTAGAGTATAAATTAAATACTATATATGTATACATGAACATGATTTGGTCTTGATGAGGCCAGGCTGGTTCTTTGTTATCACTGCTTCCCTTTCTAGACATTCACTCACCATCCCTTTAAAAAGTCTTTCTACTACTCTCCCTAGAATCAAAGTCAAGCTTGCTGGCTAATAGTTTTCAGACCTTGCTTTCTCCCACCTCCCTTTTTTTGAAAATCAGAACCACTTTTCTTCTCCAATCTCATGATCCCTATCCTATTTTCTATGATCTTTCAAAAATTACTATCACATCTGCCAAATCTTTTTAGGTAATTCCATTCCACATTCATTTCCCTTTCAATTATACCATTTAAAATAAGGAAGATACTCCAGGGCAAGGGTCTTTTTCCAGGCACCCTATTATACACACTCTTGTATGATGTTAGCATATCTAATTCTCACTAAACTTCCCCCTTGGGGTGTACCATCAGATCCACTAAAGACTTGAAAGGATAAACAAAACTTCTCTTCTGCACCTCATCCCAATTGCAAGGTGACCATTAGTCAAAATTGTGATAAAATTGGTTCATCTTCAGTATCATTAGTCAGGAAGAGAATAGAGAGCTAGCTTCAGAATCAGTAAGACAGTCTCAAGTCCTGACTCTGAAATGTTCTGGCTATGTGACTCTGAGCAGTGCTCTAAACAAACCCCTCAATGTTCTAGGCAATGCTGTAAGACTATATAAAAGTTCTAACGATAGTACTGACATGTGACAGAGGGAGTTTCCTCACCTGAGTCACATTTCTTTCTCCTTATAACAGCTCCCTTCCAAAATCCTTCATTCTCCTTATCCTACCTCTTCAGTAACTGCTTCTTCCTTTCTCTCCTTTCTCTACTTTTTGCCTCTCACTTTTTTAAATAAACTTTTTTTTAATTAACAGAAATCTATCTTCTCTTTTTCCTCCTTTTCACCTCATTAACAAATTAGAATAAATTCCTTATAACAAATTTTCATAGTTGAGCAAAGCACTGGCCATGTTAAAAAAAAATCTGTCTCATTCTTCACCTGAGTTCATCACAGACTCTCAGTCAAGAGGTGATTAGCATTATCAGTATTCTGGAACCACAGGTGGTCATCGCTCTTTTTCTCTATCTTATCTTGCTTTTAGAGTTTTCATATAAACAATAATACCAATAACTATTAATACTTTGTGATTCCCCTAGGACTGAAAGGAGAATTGGCTTTTTAAAACAAATCAGAGTTCAATTGAAGGGGCTACTATTTCAGGCATCATTAATATATGAATAACCATAAGAATTCCTTTTTCTAAAGCTTTCAGGTCTGCAAATCATTTAAAATATATTATATGCAGGAGTGAGTATGGAAACATTTAACAATTGATTCTCTGAAAAAATATTAATACACATTATTAACAGGTTTCCATCAATTTCTTAAGCATAGAAAAACAAAATAGGAAACCAACTTCTCATTTGTAGCAAAAATGTTTATACTGAAAATTTAACAATTAGCACTTGAGAGCTCATTCAGTCTGTCTTCAGCACCTCCCATTGACTACATTTTCTCCTTTTGCTATTCAAATTTGTACCAGAAACCTTCCCTGGTTGAAGGGAACGAGTCCTAGAGCTGGTATCAGAGGATACTTGATTACTTGATATATAACCAAACTCCCTGTGATGCTATCATCTCTGATTCTGTGATACCTGGGCTTCAGTTTCCTGTGTGACTTTGTGCTAGTCATTTGCCTCATAGGGTTCCCTCTTCCCCCATTTGAGCAATGAGAGGTGAACCTAACAAACCTGTGGATCAGCAGATTATTTTTGTACTTGCATTTAGGACATGCTAGCTGTGTGACTGTTGGCAAATTATTTAATCTCCAAAAGTTTCAGTTTCTTTGTTTGTAAAATGGGGATTATCGTAGCACCTATTTCAGAAGGTTGCTGTGAGACTCAAATGAGATAATACATATAAAGAACTTTGGAAATCTTAAAGCACTATATAAATGTTAGTAGTTGTGGTTATCATCATCATTTGATTTGGACTTAAGGGAGAACATAGCCTATTGAGTATGTAGTTGCCTTCTGATAACTAGAATGTTTAAGAGAATTGCTAATATGGGTGGGGGAACTGAGTGCTTGGGGGATTTTCATATTGTTTGGTTTTGCTTTTAACCATGTTAGAAAGAATGTCTTGATTTCACTCATGTGTATATCCCCTGGGTGGGACCTGGAAGCTCCAGGAATTTTCAGACATGAGAGGAAGAACAGATTTTATTAGCTACTCCTAGCACTTTCCTATTTCCATCCCAGCCCTTCCTTCCTGATTGATGCTCTTCCCGGAAGACTAATTAGCTGTTCTTGTGGATGCAGCAAGAAGAGCTGACAAGTTCCTGATTCATGGTCATGCCCTTCCTCAAGCAAACATAACCAGCAGCTGGTAAGAGTCTCAGTAGAGAAGAAAGAGAAGTCAGTGACCAAGGTTTATGACTCAAATTTATTTAATGTTTTATTTATTTATCTATTTATCCATCTCCTATTTTTCTTTCTGATTAGCTCAGTAAAAGACATATTCATAGCCATAGTACCAGACAAGTCATTCCTATCTCTCTTGCAGCCTTTTTCTTTAGAAAATGGACTCCCTGATATTGATGTTGACAAGACTCTCAGAAAACCTGTTTCTGTGTTTCATGTGTCCCATACTCAGCACTGTTGGAGCTGGAATCAAGAAAAGCCTAGTTCAAATCCCAACCTTGGCCAAATTTTTTGATTCCTCTGAAATTCACTTTTCCAGTCTGATATTTGCATAATTTATCTCTCAAAGGTGTTGCAAAGATTGATTGGTTGGTTGTTGTCCTTTGTATTCAAAGAGCACCAAAATGACATCACTGTGTTAGACTCAAGTTACAACATGTCTGTGGCTGATCAGGCCAATAGGAGCTTGGAATGCTCTGCCACAAGTCTGACACAAATAGTTCCTATGAACATTTGAGATAGCTTCTCGAATTTTGCACATCTCATATTATTTTGGGGGCTAATTCAATTCTGCTTTGCTCATAAAGCACAGCAGCTTCTCTGATGAGGGCACACCATGCTGGACTGTTCTGTACCATGTCATACAATCAATTATAATGTTCTTAAGAGAGACCTTGAGAGTGTCCTTGTATCGCTGACTACCTTGTGAGTGCTTGCTCTGTGTAAGTCCTCCATAAAACAATTTTTCGACAAGCATACATTTGGCATTAGAATAATGTGGCCAGCCCAACGGAGTTGTGCTCTCAGCAGTAGAGTTGGAGTGCTTGGCAGTTTAGTTAGTGTTCGGTATCTTATCCTGCCAGGTGATCTTCAGCATCTTCCTAAGATGATTCAAATGGAAGAGATCCAGTTTCCAGGCATGGCCCTGGAATACTGTCCAGGTTTCACAGGCATACAACAAGGAGTGCAATGGCTCTGTGAACCTTCAATATACCTCTTGTCTCTCACACTTTCTTTCCTTCAGAGCCTCCCAAGCACTGAGTTAGCTCTGGCAATGTGTTTGTCAATCTCATTATTAATGTGGAATCCCTGGAAAGTATATTCATTATGAGCTGGAAAGAGTGCTAGATTTGGAATTGGAGGGGTATGTTCAAATTTCAATTCTATTACCTATGTGATTACTCAGGTAACAAGATTTGTGACAAGATTTCACTCCAGTTTCCTTATCTATAAAATTATAGGATGAGACTCTATTACTTCCAAATCCCCTTACAACTCTAAATTTATAAACCTATGAACTATAAAATATGACATAATTACGAGCTATTATATATTATTACTAAGAATACGATAATTCAGTTTTCAATAGAACAGCAATCTCTTTGCCAGTACTCTTTCATTGGTTCATATTGTGGCCCTTTCGTGCCTTCTCCTCCTTTGACTCTGGAAAGGAGCTGCCAAATGTTCTAAGGCTTTCATTGACATGTTTATATTTCATGGTTGCCAATGTGACACTGGAGCTGCCTCTCTGTTACCCCTTACATTTACTATAGTAACTGGCCCATCTTCCTTCCCAGTGATGATTTCTCCCCATCTGAACAAAAGTAATTGTCATTAGGAGCCCTTTGCTGCTATATCCATCAAGAAAGGCCTAAGAAGGTGTTGCCCAGAATGCTAATTTCCCTGCTCCAAAGCAGCTTACATATGAGAACTAGAATGGGCCATGCAAAACTTTGGGGATCTGAATAACCTATCCATAAATATTTACAAAGGGGTAGCTAAGTGGCTCAGTGGATAGAGAACTCGTCCTGGGGTCACATGGACCTGAGTTCAATCCAGCCTTACATATTTGATTCTTACTAGCTATGTAACCCTGAGCAAGTCACTTAACCCTGATTGCCTCACCAAACACACACACACACACACACACACACACACACACACACACACGCACACACACACACAAAATCATTTACAATGCACCTACTATCTGCTGTGTTCAATGCTTGGGATACTGAGAAAGGTAAAAGACAATCCTGCTTTCAAAAAGCTCAAAATCTGGTGGGAAAGGATAAATTGCAGATAATCAACAGAAGGAAGACACTGGAATTAGGAAATCTCTGGAAAGTCAGATCACAATTTAAATAAAGAATGTACTTTCTGTTGGAGAGTGATTTGAGTCTTTTTTCAGTCTTGTCTGCCTCTCTTTGACCCTACTGGGGATTTCTTTGGCAATTATACGGGAATGATTTGCCATTTTCTTCTCCAGCTCACTTTACAGATGAGGAAACTGAGGAAAACAGGGTGAAATAATTTGCCCAGAGTAACTCAGCCAGTAAATGTTTGAAGTTGGATTTCAACTTGAGTCCTCCTGATTCCAAAGTCTATCCACTGCACCACCTAGCACTGCTCCAGGATGAATTTTTTTTTAAATTTTATCCCTGATTGCTAGTGTTCTTCTTCCTTAAATGTAGTGCTTGAGCTGCGTCTGGAAGCCATGCCTCTTAAAGGGAGGGATAGGGACTAGAAATGTGATTTCATTTTTTGTTGGGAGCTGTCAATAAATGTCAATCAAGGAATATTTATTAAGTATCTACTATGTGACTGGCACTGCTGCAGGCTCTAGAGCTACTGGCAGAAAGAAGGAAACAATCCCTACTTGCAATGAGTTTACCTTCTAATGGGGAAGTACATTTGAAAACATATACAGGGGCAGTTGGTTGCTGTTGTAGATAGAGCACCAGCCCTGAAGTCAGAAGGACCTGAGTTCAAATCTGGTCTCAGACACTTAACACTTCCTAGCTGTGTGACCCTGGGCAAGTCAATTAACCCCAATTGCCTCAGCAAAAAAAAAAAGAAATAAAAGCATATACAGTATAAATCTTAAGCACAAACATAAATTGAGCCTTAAATCCAAGGCAGTTTGAGGAGAGAGAGCACCAGCAGTTGGGGATGCAGAAAAAGGTCCTAAAAAAGAGTAGGATTCTATGAGATGGAGGTAAGGAAGGAAATCATTCCAGGCAGGAGGGAAGATCAGGACAAAGGTGTGGATTATCATGTGTGAGGGACAGAGGGAAGGGCCGTTTTGGCTAAATTGTAGAATCAGGAAAGGAAGTGATATTCATTGAGGCAGAAAAAGTCAACTTGGATTAAGTTGTGTAAGACTCCAAAAGCTAAGTGAAAGAGTATATATTTTATGGCAATAGGAAGGTACTGCAGTTGATTGAATCACGTGGTCAGTAGTGTGGAGTGTTGACTGAAGTGGGAAAAGACTTGAGACAAAGAGGATAATTAGGCTCTAGAAACCTCTGTCCATATAGGCGGGTACCTACCTTCTCTGAAGCTTAAAATCTGAGTTAGGTGCCTAAAAGGCAAATTCAAAATTAAAAAGTGAGAATCATTCATCTGTACTTAGGGATTGGTCACACATTGACTTAATTTTAAAATATAACATTGTTTTATTTCTATTTCTTTTGCTAAATCTCTCCTAATGACATTTGATCTGATTTGGGCCAGTGTATGGCTGCCAGCTTGTTTGATATCTCTGCCACGCCAGGACTCCCATCTGGATCCCCCAACCAATGTGTTTCAGAAGCAGCATTAGAATCCAGGTCACTGTGGATCAAAAGTCAGTTCTACCCACATTATCCCATACCCACCTTTGTATGAGGATGACTTCAATAATTGACATTTAGGTAGCATTTTAAAACGTAATATTTTCCATGAATTCTCTTCTTTGTCTAGTAGACTAACCCCCTTTCTCTGCAGATGAATGTCCTACAGTCTAAGGGAAGTGGTCAAGTATAGAGCTATATGAGGAACGGGCCATAAACAGACTCTTGTGGATACCTAGGAGCTATTAAATTGAACTCATGACCACAAACTGAGAGCACAGTTCTCTGTGTAAGGAGCGCTCTGTTCCTGCTCCCCGGATTTTTGTTTCCAAGAGAAGCAACCAATCTGAGCAGCAGCTCCCCCAGGTGACTGACCACCTTTGAAGATGAATAATGGGGATGGAAAAGGCCTGCTCAGGTAGTAAGGGCAGAAACGAAGTCTCCACTTCTCCCAGGAGAATGGACCACACTGGAGGAAGCTGGAATGATAATAAAACCAACTTATTTAGAAAGCACCTTTGGCTTAGGTACTTGGGGCTTTGCCCAGACCACAAGGGCATGACCTTGATAAATCAAAGAAGGGCCTTGTTTCGTAGGCCGCTGCCTTATACATGTTCGTTTTCTCTTGGGCCTTTGGCAAACTTTGGCCAGTTCTAGAGAAGAGAAATAACAGACATACTTTGAGTTTGTCCATTGATGCTGGTCCTCTCAGGGCTGGGCTGGGCTAGGCTGGACTGAGTCATTTTTCCTCTGGCCCATTCCAAGGAGCTGTGAGTGGCCCCATTTCACAGATGAAAAACCTCCTTACAAATAGCTGAAATGCCTTGGATACATTAGAGATATTTGTAGGAAGAGCAATTAGGAGGCAGATGTCCCCACATTGCACATGAGGAAGAAAAAGGTGGAAGACAGGAAAAAAGAAAAGAGACAGTGGGAAAGTTTTTTAAAAACCAAATGGGCATTTTATAATCAATCTTAGAGATAACAGGGAGCCATAGAAGTCATATGAAGTTTCACAGTACAAGTTAGTGTAGGAAGAACATTTTGACAATATTCAACCACTAGTGGGAAATGGATTGTTAGATAATAATAATAAAATGATTGTGACCTAAAGTACCTTGATATTAAGAAAACATGAGAATTCTCAGGGACTTCTCTCAGGAGTTTCTTTGCTTAAAGAGATGATCAGCTTGAAAACTTATGGACTCTGGGGTTAAATTCTGAAATATTACAGCTGGAAAGTGCTTAGAGATTAATCTTTTCCAAGCACCTCATTTTATAGGCAAGGAAACAGAATAGGAAAGTGCCGTGCCCCACATCACACGGTAAGTTGCTACAATTTGAGGTTCGAGATATTAATATGGAGGAGACCATAATGATGCAGGATAATAAGAAGAGCTCATATGATTGAGAACCAAGAGGCCTCGGTGCCACTTCTGGTTCTCCCAGCCATTAATGCCAGTGAATCTATGATGAAAATCCAGGAGATAAGGAGTATAAAAGACTTTATTGACTTTAAGGCACTATGCAAATCTGCTATTGGTTATTTGATTTGGAGATGGTTCCTTTCCTCTCTGTGAGCCTCCTTCCTCTTCTGGGCTTTTCTGTCAAGTGAGAAGGTTGGAATAGCAATTCTCTATAAAGACCCTTACTAGGGAAGGAAATAAGAAACCAATCCAGTATCTTTGCCAAGAAAACCTCATATAGGATCATGAAGAGTCAGACAGGAGTGAAAAAATGACTGAACGACCAACATGGACACTCCTAGTTCAAACATGTTAGGAGTCCACGACCCCATGGCATTGTGGAAGCTTCAGACAACAAGGTCCACCACTGGTGAAGCTAGACTCTCTCTGGGTATGAAAGGGAAGGGTCTCCATGGATCCCTTGAGAGCAAGGTAATTCAAATCCATCTCATCTTCTCCCATTTGTGGAAAGAAAGATGTCGATGGCAGCAGCTGTGTCAGAAATGTCTGAGACTAGCTCCTCATTGGCTGAACCATGGCAGTTGGCACATCTTGCTTCCTGGAGAACAGAGAGACTTTAGGGCAGATTGCTCTGGAGAATTAGTCACGAGCAAGTCACATTTTGAATCGGAAGCATTTCAGAATGACGTGATTGACTGGTATTATTTAAGCACCGAGGCACCACACAGATGGAGTGGAGGATTTGCCATGGTCTTATTATTCCAAGAGCAACATGAAGCACTTCCCTGGAGCTTTTGATCCCCTAAGCTCAGTGCAAACATGGACAAGTCTGTGGGCTGAGTTGGAATGAGGACATACGATAAAGCGTATACCTTACCAGCTGCCAGCTATAGGCACTTTGGTAATTAGTCATGCTAACTTAAAGCCCTGGATCTCATTTTCTGTCTTCTCTTATTCTTCCACCTGGTTGGATATGACAGTGAACTCGGGTCGATGTGTTGTTGATAGATCTGCCTGTTAACACTAACTGTGCTTAAATCCCTTCCCCTCGGTCATTAGCTGAAGGATAAAGATTTTGTCTGGATTAGATTTGCCATTAAATCTGAGAGGAAGTCCGGAATACCTTCAGTGCATATGAAGATAGACTGAATAGAATCAAGGGAGACTGTGTCCTTTCCTAAGTACGGAAGACCCAGCTAGGGACCTGTTTTAATATTCTGCATGGGAAGGAAGATATAGACATGCCTGTAAGAGCATTTTGTGTCAGAGGGGATTAAAGAATTGAGATTTGAAAAGGGCCTTGGAGAGCACATAATCTGATTATTATAGATCTCAATCAATAAATTAATAAAGAAACATTAATTACCTGCTAGGTCCTAGGCAAATAGGGTACAAAGATAAAACAATCCCAGCCTTCAAGCAGCTTTTATTCTATCAGGAGAGACAGCATAAACACACATTCTCTCATTCTCTCCTCTCTCTCTCTCTCTCTCTCTCTCTCTCTCTCTCTCTCTCTCTCTCTCTCTCTCTCTCTCTCTCTGTGTCTCTCTCTGTCTCTCTGTGTCTCTCTCTGTCTCTCTCTTTCTCTCTCTTTCTCTCTCTCTCTCTGTCTCTCTCTCTGTCTCTCTCTCTCTCTCTCTTTCTCTCTCTGTCTGTCTCTCTCTCTCTCTTTCTCTCTCTCTCTCTCTCTCTCTCTCTCTCTCTCTCTCTCTCTCTCTCTCTCTTCTCTTTCTCTCCCTCCATCCCTTCTTCTCTCCTCCTTCCTTCTTCTCCTTCTCCTTTTCCTTTTCCTCCATTTTCTTCCCCCTCCCCTCCCTTTCTCTTCCCCCCTTCCTTTTGCTCCCTCCAGGATCAATTAATTACCTCCAGAACATTTATTAAGCATCTGCTATGTGTCAGGCACTGTATTAAGTGCTAAGGATACAAAAAGAGGCAAAAGAGGGGGCAGCTAGCTGGTGTAGTGGATAAAGCATCAACTCTAAAGTTAGAAGGACCCAAGTTCAAATCTGGCCCTAGACACTTAACACTTCCTGGCTGTGTGAGCCTGGGCAAGTCACTTAAGCCCAGTTGCTGCAGCTAAAAAAAAAAAAAAAAAAAAAAAAAAAAAAGGCAAAAGATAGCTCTTCCCAACCTGACCCCTTTGTGCTTCTCTAGTCTTCCTTTTCACTCTTCTCCACAAACTCATTCAGCCATTCTGGTCTCTGGGCCTTGTACTGGCTGTCTGACCTGTCTGGGATGCTCTACCCATCTCCTCTGCCTCTTAGTTTGCTGCTTCCTTTAAGACAGCTCAAATCTTACTTTCTGAGTGAAGCCTTATTTGATCTTTTCCCCTTCTCTCTCCCAGTTCCTTCCCTTCCCCCCACCCGAAGTGCCTTTCTCTCTAAAATTGTCTTCTATAATTGTCAAGGGTCTCATGTTTTCTCCCTCATTAGAATGTCTGCTTTGCCCTTCTTTGCATGCTCGGTGCTTGGCACAATGCAGGCATATCATAAGTGCTTAACAAATGCTTCTTGACTTAATTTGAGAATGATCTGACCACTGTACAGCCTCACCGATCTTAGGTCAGTATGTTTATCTTCCATCAAACACTGGTCCCATTTCTGCAAGTTTTTGAGCATTAAGATAGAATTTTCAACTCATTTTAATTTACTTCATTCTTGCTGTGAATGATTTAGAATGTTTCCATGGGATCATTTATTGCAAGTTTTCTGAAAATTGTTTATATGCTTTGATCATTTATTTCCTGCTTTTCACCTTGGCTTTCTTTAAATCCTATCTTTTATAGAATGTCTTTTCCAATCCTGCCTAATTCTAGCATCTTCCCTTTGTTAATTATTTCCTATCTATCCCATCTAAAGTGTATTTGTACATTTATTTATTTGCTGTCTCCTCCTTAGATTGTTTGCTCCTTGAGGGCAGGGACAACCTTTATCTCTTTTTTATATGTCCAGAACTTTAAGGCACAGTGAATGGCACACAGGAAGCACTTAATATTTGCTGATGATTTGATTGATTCATGACTACATAGATTTTGCCAGTGAGTTAAGATCTTAGCATGAGATCATAGAATTAAAAGGCATTTCAGCGATCATCAAGTCCATTCAGTTTTACATCATCTTTGGAGTTAACCACGTGTAAAGACGGGAGTGAGCCAAATTCATTTCTGTTCCATTGAACAAATTAATTTCAGTACTTGTCCCATGTGAAGTGAATAAATGGCTCCATATTAAAAATAAGACCTCATAATTCCTTGGTGGCTAATGTTATTGCTGAGTTTGAAAAAAACTCATGTCTGATTCTTCCTGACCCCATCTGGAGTTTTTTTGGCAAAGATACTGGAGAAATTCCTTTTCCAGCTCATTTTACAGATGAGGAAACTGAGGGAAACAGGGAAGTGCCTTGTTCAAGGTCACATAGTGTCTGAAGCTGGATTTGAATCTCAGGTTAAAG
Source organism: Sminthopsis crassicaudata (assembly GCF_048593235.1). Lineage (NCBI taxonomy): Eukaryota > Metazoa > Chordata > Mammalia > Dasyuromorphia > Dasyuridae > Sminthopsis > Sminthopsis crassicaudata. The sequence goes on along the minus strand of NC_133618.1, from coordinate 50,928,680 downwards.
TTGGACATGACTGAAAATTACTCAACAACAACTCGACTCCAAGCCTGGCACTCCATTCACTGCAATATCTCGATGCCCTAATACTGGAATGGTTTGCTATCTTGTTCCCCAGTGGATTAGGGCAAATGAAGGTTAAGTGACCTTGGGGTCATTCGTCATTCTGTTGAACTCCAAAGGAGAGAACTAGGAGAAATGTATACAAGTCACAAAGAGGTGTTAGGCCGAATGTCCAAAATAAAGTTCTAATTGGACTTTAAAATGGCAAAAATGAGAAGAGTTGTCCCAGAAGGTAATAGGGATATTCTCAGTGAAAGTTTTCAAAGAAAGTCTGGCTAAGTTGTAGAGGGGTTTCTTGATTAAATGTGGATGGGGTTTAAATTCGGAATTTCTACTTGTGGCCTTGGACTAGTCATTAAAAGCTTGTGGGCCTCAATTTTTCTATCTTTACAAAAAGGTGGTTTAATCAAATGAACTGTAAGGTCTAGTTTAGCTCTAAATTCTAGGTCCAGGCTTTAAAAAAAAAAAAAAAAAAAAGGAAAATATCTAATAAACAAAGTCCTTTATAAGCATATGGATGTAAAGGATATAAATCTTACTGAGCCTGATTCAAATTTAATCTTGTCTGTTTTGGATCCAGATTGAAAAAAAAAAATCTCTGCCTATCTTTTTCCTGGGGCTGAGAAGGACCAGAGATGTGGCTGATAAATTTCTGAAAATGCTATCCACAAAAAAAAAAGAAAAATATACAACTTGACTTATTTTATTGCCTGCTCTACGTTCTTCTCCACCAGGACATGGTTTCCTACAGGGACCAATGTAGCATTTAGCTGACATAACAGCACATTCAGTAATTTCTTGTCTTTGTCCCACAGGCATAACAAATGTTTTCTGCAAATATCTGTGTTTCCCTTATCTTCCAGTGGAAAGAGTAGCTTTGTACATTTCTGGAGGCATTGGCCCACTGAGATGTCTTTGACCAAGCCAGGAGGAGGCCAGCACATAGAGTTTAAATCGCCATGAAATTCTCACTGAAGGCAGGACCTGTATCTTATTTTCTCTATCCATTCCCATCCCTCAAGCACAGGGCAAGCCTAGCAAAAGCTTAATTAATGTAGAAGAAGACAGGCAGACAGGCAGGCAGGCAGGCAGGAAGAAAGGGAGGGAGGGAGAGAGGGAGAAAGGAAGGAAAGAAGGAAGGAAGGAAGGAAGGAAGGAAGGAAGGAAGGAAGGAAGGAAGGAAGGAAGGAAGGAAGGAAGGAAGGAAGGAAGGAAGGAAGGAAGGAAGGAAGGAAGGAAGGAAGGAAGGAAGGAAGGAAGGAAGGAAGGAAGGAAGGAAGGAAGGAAGGAAGGAAGGAAGGGAAGAAGGGAGGGAGGGAGGGAGGGGAGGGAGGGAGGGAGGGAGGGAGGGAGGGAGGAAGGGAGGGAGAAAGGAGGGAAGGAAGGAGGGAAGGAAGGAAGGGAGGGAGGGAGGGAGGGAGAGAATCTCACAAGATTATGCAAGAAACATTGCTTTTCCTTATCTGCCTAATGGATTTTCTCCCATGCCCCTTTGTGTTCTCAGTGACTCACTATTCAAATCATTTCCTTCTCTGTCTTGTGGTTTTTAAAATAAAAACATAAATGTCACTCTCCATCATCCACCCCCTTTCTTCCGTGTTATCTTCTAGACATAAACATGCCACCTCATATATGGGTCCTCACATATTTTTCTATTCTGAAAAATGTTTTCCCCCCCTCTTTTTGATCCTTTATAATAAGATTACAAAATAATTATTGGATTTTCCTTCTGCCCTCTGAAAATGAATCCATCCTGTCCCTTTTCTTTATTATTATCATTATTCTTTGAGTAGGAAAAGGGTTTTGACATATGATTTTATCCCTGTAAGGAATTCCCTGCATGGAGATTCCTTCCTCTAATGCAAATAGGTAGCTTCTCAGAAGTTTCATTCTAGAGAGATGCTTGGGTTCCTGGGAAAGTAAGTGACTAATCCATAGTCATACAGTTCAGTAGGGTTTAAAGGCAGGGTTTGACCTAAAGTGACCCTGACCATTTCTGTCTACTAAACCACATCGCCTCTTGTAATTATCATTATCATTTCATAATGTTACTAAGTGTTCTTTAAAATGTTTACTTTAATTGTGCCCTTACATAGTGGTACAGTTGATACACTTATACAATGATTTATTCCCCTTATCTGCTTTGAAAATATTTTTAGAATTCTGGACACAATGGATATTATCAATAATAATGTAATTATTTTTAATATTTAAAATATTATTATAATGTCAATCCCTCATTCTGGTGTAGACCCCAGGTTCTAGAATGTTAATAATCAAATGAGACAATGTCTGTAAAAGTGATTTATTGTTCAGTTGCACTGGACTCTTCCATAGCCCCTTTTAAAGTTTCCTTGGCAAAGACACTAGAGCAGTTTGCCATTTCCTTCTCCATTCTTCAGATGAGGAAACTGAGGCAAAGAGGGTTATGTGACTCGCCCAGGACAACTAGTGTCTAAGGTCACATTTGAACTCACGATCTTCCCGACTTCATCCTTGGCACTCTGTGCACTATGGCGCCACCTAGCTGCTTAGGTGTTTCATAAAAGCTTGTTTGGTCCCCACCTTTCCCCATGTTAGTTAGGACTAGTTTTAGTTAAACTAGAAAGACTGAAGCCAGTTCCAATGACAGGTCTCTGAGCACTGTCTCATCAAGTTCCAAGAGACTTGTTATTGGTGAGTTGTCCTCAGGGTGGTGAGTTTTGACCGCAAACAATCTTGAAAGCAATTTACTAAGTTATAGAGGGGGTAGGATCTGAATTGAAGGAGGGAATAATCCTACTAATCAATACATAATAATACATATCCTTGAAATATTAAAGGAATATTATAAGGACAATTTTATCGTTATAATACTACATTAATTTTTATAATCATTTATTAATTAAAAACCCATATTATTGAAACATTGAATAAATTATTTTAATTATATTACTACAATACTATATTAATTATAATTATTGATTAATAATTATATTATAATATAATCATAACAAATATATTATAATATGTGACTATTGAAAATAATCATGATCAACCTACATTTCCTTATTATAAAACCCTTCTTTCCAAAAGGTCCTTAAAAAGCAGATGGTAGAGATATTATTCCCATTTTTGCAAATGAGGAAACTAAGGCTCAGGAAATTGTGATTAGGGGAGCAGGGATTAAAATCCAGTTCTGTCTTCCTGACTGTCACGCCTAGTGCTCTTTTCATGATCACACTTTATGACACTCTTATACCAGATACCTCCCCCTCTTCATATGTTTTACACTACCCACTCTGCCAAAGGATACCTCTTTTATTCACATTGTATATCCCTAGGGGATCCTGGAAGGAGGTACAAGGCACTTACATTGCGTTTGAGTAGGAGAAGAAAAAAAGCACAGTCAATCAAACCTCGGATGGAAGCCAGACTTGGCATGTGTGTGTGTGTGTGTGTGTGTGTGTGTGTGTGTGTGCGCGTGTGCGAGCGCTATGGAAAGAATGCTGGTTTTAGAGCAGAAAGACGGGATTCAAATTATAGCTTCATCACTCAATACCTGTGTAATCTTACACAAGTCACTTCCCTTCTGTGGCTCTCAGTCTTCTCAAATAAGGGCATGGGAGTAGCCATATAAGAGACCTTCCAGCACTGGGTTCCAGGATCCTTGTCTTGGGGTTCTGCAGCAATATAATCCCCCATTCATGTGGCATTTCAGGAGGTTTGTGAAGTTTCATTCATGAACCCCTCCCCATGAAAAGGAGCTGTTGGAGCACAAGCTCATATACTCCTGTTTGTTCTGTTTGGTTCCCAGCCAAGAGCTCCACTCTCAAGGATATTTATTCCTTTAGCTCAGCCTTAGAAATGGCCTCTCCCCTTCTTGCCCAGGACAAGCAGCAATTGATGAGGAGGGCAGAGCAGAAGGGGGAGGGGGAAGGCAAGGGGAGAGGGAGAAAAATATTATTGAATAATCCATTTAATCTGTGTCAGCACGCTCAGGAAAAGGCTGGATTGTAAAAGATAGAGGAGGCAGAGTGGGAAGAACACTGGGCTTGGGGGCAGGAAGCACAATTCATTTTCTTTCTGAGTGATCTTAGGCAAGTCATTCTACTTCCCCCCGCTCTGATCCTCAGTTTCTTCCTCCTCTCCTTCCTCTTCCTCCTCTCCTTCTACCTCTTCCCCCTTCTCTTCTTCCTCATCCTCCTTCTTTTCCTCCTCCTCCTCCTCCTCTTCTCCTTTCTCCTCCTCTTCCTTTTCCTCCTCCTCCTCTATCTTATTCTTCTCCTCTTCCTTCTCCTCCTTATTATCCTCCTCTTTCCCCTCTTCCTTCTCTTCTTTCCTATCCTCCTCCTCCTTTTCCTTCTTCTTCAAGGTTAAGTGACTTGTCCAGAACCAAAAAGCTAATGAGTATCTGAAGCCACATTTGAATTCATGTCCTCCTGACTTCAGGGCCAATGCCCTGACCATTGTACCACCTAGCTCCCCTTCTTCTTCTATAAAATGGGCATAAAATGCTTAGAGTATTGTCTCATATAAGGAAAACACTTGGGTATTCTTTAACCTGGTGGGCTTCCTTGTGTATTGATAGAAGGCAATTTAATGCCACGTCTAGGTTCATCAAGCCCAACCCCTCCATTTTACAAAGAAGGAAACTGAGATCCAGAGTGGTCATCCAAGGAGTGGGGGAGGGGAGGAAAAGAGAATGATGCTGATAAAGATGATGATAGATGATGGTAGAAGGGGGAAGTAGCTGATGGCAAGAAGACCTGGGTTTAATTCTTGCCAATAACACATTCTGAGCCTGACTTAAATTCCTAGTGTCCCTAAGACTCCAAGTTATAAAAATCATATCTAATCTGCATTGGTAAAAGAGTTTCTTCACTAAAAATTCTGTATATGTATGAAGTCATAGGTCTGGACTAAATAACAACAACATTAATAGCTTATGTTTATTTAAAACTATAAAGCCTTCTTTACATACATTACCTATTTATAGAGTCCTTAGCAACAGTTCCCAGCACTTAATAGGTGCTATACAAAAGCTTATTCCCTAATTTGATTCTCACCACAATTCTGAGAGGTTGTTATTATGCCAGAAGCAGAACCAAGATCTTTAGCAAACGGCCATTTCCCCCCCTAGCTTGTCTGACTCTCTAGAATCTGTTTTCCCAGATTTTTAAAAACTCTCCTTGCTCAATGACGCTTGTCTGTGGTTGCTACAGCAGCACTGGCTCTGTCATCCAGGGACGCACACTGAATGAATCAGAGAGGGGAATTCTGACCCACTTCCCCAGGGTCCCCGGATGTTGCTTAGGCTTTGTTCTTTAAACCTATTCGATAGTGAGAATGTGTGATTGTGGGAATATGGCTATCAGGCGAGGTTAGAATCAAGAGAAGGGTTTCACAGGATTCCATTCCTTGCTAACCACACTGATGCCCTATTTTCTGGGAAATTCCAGAAGTCTTTGTTTAAAAGAAAAGTTTCTTCAAGGACCATCTGCGTGAGCATCCATCCAGATGCTGAAGCAACTGGCAGGTAAGTTAATTTCTCCTACTCATCTCGATCCTGCTCATTAGTCATTTATTGTCTGTCATGAGAAGGTTATAAGTGAGCAATTTATCTCTTGCCTGACTTTGAAGTGCCAGGAGCAAATGGAAGCTTGATTAGAGAGTGTTGGAGGGATGGGAGATTTTTTACCAGGATCAATTCTGATTTCCAGATAATAGCAGGAATACCTCAAGCTCCTGTTCCTCCTGGGGAGCGAAAATTGCATTATTGACCCACCAGTGGCAAGGTGTGCACTATGACTAGGGATTCTAGGAATAGAAAAGAAGAGAATAGAAATGGTTGAAGGGCAGTGCCCTAAGAGCAGTGAGTAATGAATGGTCTGATATCAACTTAGGAGGTCTCCGGTGGGGCAGCCCCAGAGATCTGCATGTGACCCTGTGTCGTTCACGATTTCAATCACAGACTTGGATAAAAGCACATATGGCACGCTGATCAAATTTGTCAACGACGCAAAGCTGAGAAGGATGAATAACATGTTGTATGACTAAGTCAAGCTGCAAAATAATAACTAGGTATTAATACTGTAACACCTACTATGTATTAACAATATAGTACCTACTATGTAACAACAGTATAGCACCAATTATGCAACAACAATATGGCACCAGCTATGTAACAACAATGCGGCACCTACTATGTAACTACAATGTAGCATCTTCTGTGTAACAATAATATAGCACCTACTATATAACAACAATATAGCATCTCATATGTACCACTACTGTGTAAAGGACTTCATAATTATTATCTTTTTTGATCCTCACAACGACCCTGGAAAGAGATAGGTGCCATTATGACTGCCAAAATTTAATCAGAATAAAAGTAAAGACATATTCAGGTTCAAACTATCAAATTCATATCTAGGGAAATTCTAAATAGAAAGTAGAATATCTGAAAAAGATCTCAGAAGGCTCCAAGCTTAGAAAAAAGATTGTGTGATACAGTGGGACTAATTCTGTATGTACAATTTGAATACACAGCTTTACATTCTGGTTCCAATACCCTACTGACTGTATGACTTTGGGTGACTGATTTAACTTCTCTGCATTTTTGTGCCCTAATTTGTGAAAGGAGGGGGGTGGATTGGTCCCTCCCAATTAAATATTTTATGTGTCACATGTTTGATTTGATAATAATAATTTACATGAATATATAAACAGTATATTTATGTGTGAGAGAGAGGAAGGAAGAGAAAGAGGAGAGAGAAGAGGAGGAAGGACAAAGAGACAAATAGAGAAAGGAAGTGAGGGAAGAGAGAAGGCAGAGGAAAAAGACTATTATATATTGAACCTATTACATATGAGCCTAGTTATGCATTAAAAATGTGATACAGCAGTCAAAGAAAACTAAGGCTATGTTGGGACAAATGAATAAATGAATGAAGCATTTGTCAAGCATATACTATGTGCAAAATGTTGTTCTTTGGAATGAACTAAGAGAGTTATGAAATCCATGGCAAAAAAAGTGATAATCTGATAAGACCATTACTGGAAAGATGGATTCATGTTTGGGAACCCCATTTCAAGAAGGACATTTATAGGTTGGAGAGAATGTCAAAAAGAGAATGACCAGAATGGTAATGACCTTAAGGTCCTGGCCTCTGGATTGATCAAAGGGATCATCTGTGTTTAGCCTAGAAATGGGAAGACTCAGAAAAAGAACCTGATAATTGTCTCCAAATGTAGAAGAAAAATCAAACGTATTCTGCTTGATTTCAGAAGACCAAACTAGGAGCAATGGATTGAAGTTACAAAGAGACAAATTTAGATCAGATAGAAGAAAAAATCCCCTAATAATGAAAATAATCCAACAGAGAGATAGGTTGCCTTGAGTGTTAGTGGATTCTCCCTCACTGCAATACTTCAAGAAGGAGCCAGATGACACACATGTTGAATACTTTGTAAAGCAAAGCATTGTTCATGTATGAGATGGACCATGTGGCTTCTGAGGTCCCTTCCAATTATGGTATTTTGTGTGTCAGGTGCTTGAATTGATAATAATAATTTATATGAGTATATAAACAGTATATATATATATATATATATATATATATATATATACATATATATATATGTATGAAAGAGAGGAAGGAAAGAAAGAGAAAAAAAGAAGAAAGGGAAAGAGAAAGAGACAAATGGAGAGAGGAAGGGAGGGAATGGAGAAGGTAGAGGAAAAAGAGAGAGGAGAAGGAGAGAGGGAAGAAGGGAAGGAGAAAAGGAGGGAGAGAAAGAAAGGAGAGATAAAAAGGGAGACAAAGATAGAGAGGAGAAAGGAGGAGAGAAGGGAGGAACACACATGATCTATGATGTAGAAAATGCAATCATCTCTTTTCTATAGATAGGGAAACAGAGGCAAAGAGGTCTTGCCCATAAGTAACATACACAGTAAATATTGAAGCTGACTCTAAATTTGGTGCCCTTTCCCCCATACTATGAGTTTTTTCATAAACCTGATCCATATTTATAAAGAGCATCAATAGCTTGAGAATGAGTGTGGTTTGGTGGCTACAAGGCTGGCAGTGGACTCAGGAAGAACTGGTCTCCAGGGACTTTTACCACTTATCAGCTTTGTGATTGCTTGATTTGGAAAATTAGGCACTACAGTGGATAAAACGATGGACCTGGAGGTCAAACCCAGCCTCAGTCCCCACTCTCTGGGTGGGTGAGTCACTTAACTTCAGTTTGCCTCAGTTTCCTCAACTTAAAGTAAAGGTAATGGCAGCATCTACCTCATGGGGTTATTTTGAGGATCAAATGAGATATCTGTAAAGTGTCTGGCACATGGTAAAAACTTATTCCCTCCTTACCTGTAAGCCAAGTGATGGAGGGTAGGAAGTTTATAAGATAAAATTAAGACCGTCCTCTCTTTCAAGTAAATGATTTTCCTTCCAATAAGTCATGTTTCTGGAATGAGTATTTGTATGTCTCATAGGTCAAAGGGTTGACTTTAATAGGAAAGCATCAATTATGATGATAGGAAAAAACAGTGGGAGAGATTACAATAGTAACCTAAGTTCAAGAAGTACTTTACCATTATAAAGTCAGTCTTTCAATCAAACATGCACTTATTAAGTACCTATGTGCAAGACACTAGACTAAGGGCAGAAAATTCAAAGAGGGACAGTCCCCACCTTGTAGAGGTTCACATTCACCTCCATTCTTATCTCACCTTCACATTTTCACTTCCTAACCATCCTGTGGGGCAATCTTCCCCCAGTAGGAGAATAGATTTAAAGCCAGACAAGGCTTCAGACATTATCTGGTCTTAAAAGCATAGATTCAGAGCTGATAGGGGCTACCGTTTGGTCCAACCCTCCATTTTGATAGATGGGGAAACTGAGGCAAACATGAGTTAAATGACTTGCCCAAAATCATATCACAGCTAGTTAAGTATCAGGTCTTCTTGACTTGAAGTCCTATGTTTTGCTGCCCCCCCTTATTTTGCTGTTGAGATTTGGTCTTGGGTTACACAGATTATAAATATTGAATCCAGCACTTGAATCCAGACCATCTGATTCTGGAATGCTTCAGCAGGGATGGGGAGGAGGGTTGGAGAGAGAGGACATAGATGTTCCTATTCTCATTTTACAGAAACAATTAGATTTCAAAATATGTTTATTAAGCACCTACAAAAGTACTGAATATTCAAAGACCAAAACAAAGCTTCCTGCCTTTAAGGAGCTTACATTCTGCTGGGAGGAGACAGGTTTACAACATGGACACAGAGAAAGAAATAGAAGATGATTTGAGTGGGGAGGTGGTATCCTAACTGGGAAAGCCAGACATAGCTTCCAGGAGGAGGGGTCAAGGGGGCTCTTGGTTTCAAGAGCCAGAGATAAGGAAGATAGAGGCCAGGCACAGGAGCTTGGGTCTGGTAAGCCAGCATCAAGGAGCAGATGAGGTAACCGAAGCTCATAAAAGTTAAGCTATTTGCCCAGTGTTAACCCAGTCATTCAACAACAGATCCAGAACTTCATCCCAGCCTCTAAACTTCAGTCCAGCGTTTTATCAGAAAGAATGGACAATGAATCCAAGAAAGTGGGGGCATTTATCTCATTATTTCCCACTAGGTGGTGTCATCCCCTTATGCAGGTCAAACCCCTGGGCATTTGTCTGACCAGGAAATCTCAGGTTGGCTGCTGCAGTTGGGGATGGGGTGCTGACCCTCATCACCTTGGGCCTTCCCTATGTTCTCCAAAGGAACTAGTCAGTTCAGGGACTCTAGGGCAGTTCTTGTTTCAAAAACTGAGGAAATAACTGGGATCATCATCGTAGGAAAAGGGGAAAGAAAAGAAAGGGAAAGCCATCGTCCTCAACTGCTTCCTAAAACTCATTCTTATTATTGCTGGTTCCCTGATTTGAGGAAGGGGGGGAAGATAATGCATTGATTTCATCATTAACTGACAAGGAAATACCAAGAAGGGGAAGATGAACCCAGTACAAACAGACTAACCAGAATCAGCTGCTTGCAAAAGCAGGGGCTAATAGAGAGCACATGGGCCTGAGCATGAGCTTATTAGAAGGATGCAAAGAAAAGTCATTTGGCTTCCCAGACGGTGTGGTGCAGTAGAGAGTGTGTTGAGTTGGGATCCAAGCTATCTCTGCCCCTAAGTCATAGTGTGACCCTGGACAAATCATTGTTCCCAGCAGCAACAGATTCTTTCTCTATGTCCTTCAAATATTTCAAAGAATCTGGGATTTCCCAAGAATGAGCAATCACACCACAGGCCTGCTTTCATTTGGCATTGGGTCATGGGAGAGTTATTAGGATCAAAAAGTTCTTTAGCCCAGGAAGGAACCTCTCCAAAAATCAGCCAGAGTTTATTAAATCTCTGTCATGTTCCCTGGCTTATGGCACTGTGCTAGCAGGGGATTCAAAGAGAAGTGAAACAGTCCCTGCCCTCAATGAGCTTATATTCTATCATGGAGATGATGTATACATATATACAAATATAAAAAAATAAATACAAGGAAATTTGAGGTGGGGAAAGGGAAGACTTTGGAAGGAAAGAAAGACTCTAGCAGCTTGTCCTAAGACAGCGGACATGTCTTTGACAGGAACTCCTTAAGAACTTATGTTCCAAAGGCTAGCCTTCAAAAACCCTGAGGTTACCTTCATACTATCAGTCAATCAGCAAGCATTTCCCAAGCACCTACTGTGTGCCAAGCACCATGCTTAAGTCTGAGGAAACAAAAGACAATAAAATAATCCTTATTATCAAGGAATTTACAATCTGTATTGGACTTTGTGAAGGTAAGTATGATGACCAAATAGAGATAATATATTTATACTACTTACCTCATGTTCTTGCTTAAAAAAAAGTACATCAAAGAAGATAATAGATGAGGAGGACTTGATTAACTTTAAAGTGGGATATAAATGTCCTCCAAAATGAGCTCTTCTATTGAATAGCATCCTAATAAAATTTTAGGGCTGGGAAGGACCTGACAGATATAATATGATGCTAGCTCTAGACTTAGGCAGGCCATTAGAGGCCATGTGGTACACTACCTATTATATAGATAGAAAACACCTAGAGATTCAAAGACAGATTCAAATCCAGGACCCTTGACCTCAGAGGCAGTGCTGTTTCTACTGCTCTATGCTCCAGCTCCCCAGTGGTCCAGGATTCATGTCCAGGAACTTCCACACATGACTCTTCTTTTCTGGCTTCATTTCCTATAATTACTTGGAAATCCTATTCTCTCTGTCTGCTGCTTTTTCTGGGTCTGTGTGATTTCTTTCTCTTCTAGGGACGTGGGGATTCCTGGAATTCATGATCCATTGGTACATCCCTCCAGAGAACCCAGTCTGGGGGCATCTAACCAAATCCTTTTGTACCTTCCAGCTTTGATGTTCCCATGTCACTTGAAAAGGCAGGTCTCACATGTGCACAAATGTTTGTGGCAGTCCTTTTTGTTATGGCAAGGAATAGAAAACTGAGTGGATGCCCATCAGTTGGAGAATGGCTGAGCAAGTTATGGTATATGAATGTTATGGAATATTATTGTTCTGTAAGAAATGACCAGCAGGATGATTTCAGAGAGGCCCGGAGAGACTTATATCACTGATGCTGAGTGAAATGAGCAGAAATAGGAGATCATTGTACATGATAGCAACAAGATTATACAATGATCAATCCTGATGGACATGGTTCTCTTCGACAATGAGATGATTCAAACCAGTTCCAATGATCTTGTGATGAAGAGAGCCATCTGCACCCATAGAGAGGACTGTGGGAACTGAGTGTGGATCACAACATAGTATTTTCACTCTTAAAAAAGGCAGGTCTGAGGACCTAACTCAAGTGTATGACCCAATCATTCTTCAAATGATACCAATAACACCCTGGTTAAGGGAGTTTGAAAGGCAATGTGATATAGTAGATAGAGTGTTAGAAAGCTCAGGATTGAATCCAAGTCTAGACACTCACCAATCTATGACCCTTGGTCAGTTACTTAATTTCTCAATTTCCTGATCAGTAAAAATATGAAGATCCCTTACAGCCCTCAACATGCTGACAAGGAGTTAGTCTTGTTAAGGAAACTTCATGGGATTGACAAGGAGTTGTTTTCAGGATCTTTGATTTCATTGGGAATGGGACTCACATTGTGAAAATTCCCTTCACCAATACAGATTAGCAAATTATATCCTTTTCAAGGAGAGGAACTCACTATTCTCTATGACAAACAATAGACTGAGAGTTGGGATGAAGCTTAGGGATAATTTAACTAGATCATAGGCTCATATACTTGGAGCTGAGAAGAATCTCAGAAGTGATAGTTCAACCCCATTTTACAGATGAGGACATGGAGGCCTGGAGATATCGAATGATTTATCCAAGTTCACACAGCTGGTTAGACCCAAAGCTGAGATTCTTGACCAGGCCTTCTAATACCAAATTGGTACCTCTTCCCTTCATCCCAGGCCATGGGCTCCACAGATCCTGAGTAGCTTGGTGGACAGCAGGGACAGAAAAGAAGAACAAGCCTTCCCTTACTCCTCCTCCTTAAGGCAACAGGAGGGAATGTGGTGCTTGGTATGACCACAGGAGGCCTTCAAGGCTTGAGGTTATCAATGGAAGCATATGGCTTCAGTTACAGCTGTCTCCCTAGCACATTTGGTGGGCAAAGAGGTTTTCCCTCTTTCTTTTCTCCCTTCTTACTTTGGTTATGGCTATGAGCAAAGCCGCCCAGAACAGCTTGCATAAGTAAACAAAAATGCATTTTTGATAGGCAGACAGACAGACAGAGAGGGGGATGGAAAATGACTCATAGGAAAACAATATTCAAAGTACAAGTTCCTATTAGGTATTAAGTGTGTCAGGTTTCGGTCCGGAGGCCAAGAACTCTGTGGTTGAATCTCAGGATTATGCCATTTCGGAACAATGTCATGGTGGAGAATTTGGTTAGATGGGACCACAGAGGGAGGATGGTTACTGCAAATACATGAGTCTGAAGATTTCTATTTGGGAAGAACTTGGGAAACATCCCTGATGAGCTTGTGTGTGTGTGTGTGTGTGTGTGTGTGTGTGTGTGTGTGTGTGTGTGTGTGAACCCTTTCCTAGGTCAGTCAAATACCATGGGGATGAATAACTAACATCTCTTCTCTTCTTCCTTTAGTCACTGGGTGGATGGATCTCTAGATGACGCTTGTTCATTATCACAATCTTGGAAAGGGCTCCCTGCTCCCATTTCCACCTTGTTGCTTTTCCAACTTCCTTCGAATCTCAGCTAAAATCTCACCTTCTGCAAGAAGCCTTTCTGGGGCCCCATTAATTCAAGGGCCTTCCCCTGGAGTTATCATCAATTTGTCCTGTCTATACTTTCTCTATACTATCTTCTGACTTTCTCTGACAGAAAGACTGTCCAACCCTTAGCATAGTGCCTGAAACTCAATAAGTGCTTAATAAATGCTTATTGACCTGATTTTGACAGTAACTATCTGGGCACTTTTCTTCTGCCTTAGTTTTTTCATCTGTAATGGGTTCATCTGTAAAGGCTTCATCAGCCTAATTATAGCATTTATCTTCTAGGGTTGTTGTGAGGATAAAAATGAGATAATAATTGTAATGTGCTTAGCACAGTGTCTGGAATATAGTAGGCACTGTATAAATGCTTATTCTCTTCCCCTCTCCTCCCCCCTCCTTGTCCAATATCCTTTCAAGGCATATGGCTAAGGAACCCTAAGGTTAGTGGAAGTAACCCTTCCCCTGCCACCTCTTGGATGTCAGATCTGTGGAAATGAAGCCTCCTGAGAGGAATATCAATAAACAAAATTTTATTAAGTAGCTAGGATGTGCCAGGTACTCTGCTAAGTGCTGGAGATACAAAAAAGCAGCAAAAGGCCGTTCTTGCTCCCAAGGAGCTCCCAGTCTAATAGTAGAGAAAATAAACAATAAGTGCTTAATAAATGCTTAGTGTCATGACCCTGGGCATTCTCCCTCTACCTTAGTTTCTTCATCTATAAAATTGGCCTAATGATATCATTCATCTCCCAGAGTTGTTGTGAAGATAAAATGAGATCATAATTGTAAAGTGTTTAGCACAGGGTCTGGCATATAGTAGGCATATAATATGTGTGTACAAACAAGCTATGTGCAAGATGAATAGGCAATAATTAACAGAGGTAAAGTACTCAAAATAAGGGAGTTTGGGAAAAGATGGATTTCATTTGGGTTGCTGGGAAACCCGAGGAAGTCAGTAGATGAAGGTGAGAAGGGAGAGACATGGGAGACCGCCAGAGAAAATGCCCCACCCAAGAGATGGAGAGGCTTGTGTGGGGGACCAGTCAGGAGTCCAGGTCACTGGATAGAAGAGAGAAAAGTGAAGGAAGACTGGAAAGACAGGAGGGACTTTGAAGACCAAATAGATGCCTTTGTATTTGCACCATGGAGGCCATAGAGATTCACTGAAGTTTACTGCATAGGGGAAAAGGGGTGGGGTTGACAAGATCATATCTATATAACTACACTTTGGGGGATTTGGTGGCTGAATAGTGGATGGATTGGAGTAGAGAAAGACTTATGGCAGGCAGACCACAAGTAGGCTATTACAATCATCCAAGCATGATATAACAAGGACCTTTACCTCCAGAAATGGCAGTGGCAGAGGAAAGAAGGAATATATTTGAGAGATGCTGAGAAGATGAAATCAATAGGTCTTGACAACAGTTTAGATATGGGGGAATGGGGAGATTGTTAGGAGTGAGACAGAGTGAGGAGTCCAGAATGACTGGTAGGATGTGAATCTGAGGGTCTGGGAGTTCAGTGGTACCTTTTGCAAGCATAAGGAAAGTAGGAAGTGGAGAGGGCTTAAGGAGAGCAATAATGAGTTTTGTACATATTGAGTTTAAGATTGAACAGCGGGTTCGAGATATCTGAAAGGCACAGAGATGGGAAATCTCAGCAGAGAGACCGGGGCAGAATAGGTAAATCTGAGAATCATCAGCATAAAAATGATAATTGAATCAGAACTGATGAGATGACTGAGTGAAATAACATAAAGGGGGTAAGAGAAGATGTTCCAGGATAGGATACTGAAGGTCACCTCTGGTTATAAAGTTTGGTCTGGAGGAGGCTCCAGCAAAGGTTCTGAGAAGAAGCCATCAGAGGTAGGAGGAAAACCAGTAAAGGGGGGGGATGTCCTAAAGGGAAACCTAGGAGAGAAGAGAGAGTTATAAAAGTGTCAAAAGCTACAGAGAAGTCAAGGAGAATGAGGATGGAATAAAGGCCCCTAGATTTGGCAACTAAGAAGTCACTGGCAACTTTGAGAGAGCAGTTTGGGGAGAATGGTGATTGTAAAGGGTTAAGGAGAATACTGAGGGTTTATCTGGGCCATTAGAATACACAAAAGGACCCTCAGCAGCTCTTAAGGACTGACTGACCCACAAACTGATGCAGAGTGAAGCCAAACCAGGAAAACAATATGCACAGTGATTACAATTTAAATGGAAAGAAAAAACCTGAATGCTATATAATTATAATGACTAAATTTGGTCTCAAAGATGAGATGAGAAAATGCAGCTCGCTCCTTTCTTTGTAGAGGTGGGGGACTATGGGTGGAAACCATTTCGTGTATTATCAGAATCGGCTGATATATTGTTTTTTTTTCATGAAATCATTTTAAGCTTTTTTAAAAAAAACCAAAGAATGGATCACTGATTTAGGGGAGGGGTATGCAAAGGAAAGATTGGTGGTATTCAATTATTTTCAGTGGTTTACTTTGCAAAGATACTGGAACAGTTTGCCATTTCTTTCTCCAGCTCATTTTACAGTGAGGAAACTGAGGCAAACTGGGTAAAATGACTTGCCCAGAATCGCACAGGTAGAAAGTATCTGAGACCAAATTTGAACCAAAGAAGATGAGATTTCTTGATTTCAGACCCAGGACTCTATCCACTGCAATAAAAGCTTTCAAGAACTGGCTGTCATTTAAGAGTCTGTGAAGTGGGGAGACAGAAAGACAGAGGGAGATCAAGATAGAGAGATAGAGACAAAGACAGACAGAGACAGACAGATAGAGACTGAGATAGAGGGAGAGAGGGTAGGTATCAGTCCTCCATAATAATCAGGAGATCTAATCGAAAGAGCAAAATGACAAAACAGGGCAGAAATCCAATTTCCATCTCATAAATTTTCTTTATTTAAACACATTTTTGTTAGTATCTTTTATTTTTATATTACCTACATTTCCCATTGGATCTCTCCTCCCTCTGACTTCTCATCTCTTACAACAAAGACTAGAAAAAGAGGGGGAAGGGACAGTTCAGCAAAACTAACAAACAGATCGGAAAAGTTCTGTACGGTAGCTCCCCTTTCTCCGCACAAGTGGTAGTTGGGTAGGGGGTGGGGTGGGGTAGGGCTGGATATCTCTTCAAACATCTTCTTTATGACAAAGCTTAACCACGATAATTTCTCAACATTTGGTTTTAATCAATCAATCACTAAATTATCAAGCACCTACTATTACCAGACATTCTGCTAAATCCTGGGGATAAAGTGGAAAGTAAGAACATAATTCCTGCCCTGAGGGATCTCACATGCTAATAAAGGATACCCGTGCAAGATACACAACAGAATAAATGAGAGGTGATCTCAGGGAAGATGATGCTGGGCTATAGGATGGGGGAAGGGGAAATGGGAAAAGCCTCCTACAGAATGGGGGATTTGAGTTGAGTCTTGAAGGAAGTGGGGAGGCAGAGGTGAGAAGGGATGGCATTCCAGGCAGGGAGGAGAACTAACTAATACAAAGACAGAGTTGGGAGATAGAATGTCTTATTCAAGGAATGGCAAAGACCCCATTGTAGCTGGATCATAGAGGAGAGGTCAGATCAAAAAGGGTTTTATAATATATTTATATAATATATTTAAGAGTTTTATATTTATACATATATTATATTTATATTATATTTATATATATATACATATATATATACTAAATATATACATTTTATATTTATATTTGGTCCCTGGAGTCAGGAGGACCTGAATTCAAATCCAGTCTCAGGCATTCACTTGCTATATAACCCTTCTTTCGAACTGACTATTAGTTAGGGATAGTATAGAGACAGGTTAGACTAATTAGTCTCCAGACCTCCTTCTAACTGAGATTTAGAATAATAGAAATAGTCCAGAGCTCTTCCTATTTGCCTCAGAATTTTTTTCTTTGATCCTGGAAGTAATAAGGAGCCTTTGGAGATAATAGAGTAGATGTCTTTATGTGGTGATGGGGTGGAGTGGTATTTTAATTGTTTTGTTGTTTTTTTTTTTCTATTTAAATTGTTATGGTAATTCTATATATTATTTACCTGCCCCTACTGATTTCATAGTCACACATTTACAACTGAAAATAACGGCATTGAGTCTAAACCTCCTGTTTCCCAGAGTTACACAGCTAGAAAATGTCTGAGGCAGCATTTGAACTCAGCTCTTTTTGATTCCAAGGCTAGCCCTCTATCTACTAGGACACTTAGAGGCCTCAATAGGATTCACTGATCAATTTCTCATTTGTCAAAGACCTTGGACACAAAAGCCTGACCCATCTTTGGCCCCTTCCATTCACCTCTCAGGGTTGTTGTGAGGATAAAATCGGATTTTTGAAGAACCTTGTAAATCTTTTATTGGTATATCAATGCTAGCTATCATCATCATCATAATAGATATTTTTAAAGTTATAACGCCCTTCATAACTTCACTCCCTCCTACCTTTATAATTGCATTTATCCTTTGTGGTTTGTATGTTATTCCCTTCCCCAATTAGACTGTGAGCTCCTTGAAAGCTTAGCACTACCCAGAACTTAGTAGATGCTTAATAAATGCTTGTTAACTGACTGACCATTAGTTAGGGATATTATAAAGAGGCTCCAGATACAGGCTAGACTAATTAGTCTCCAGACTTTCTTCTAACTCTGAGATTTAGTATATAAAAATAGTCCAAAGCGCTTACCATCTTCACCAAGACCCAGGGAGGTTGTGAGCTGCCCAAATTCCCACAGCCAATTACCAGAAGCCCTGGTCTGGAGGGAAGGCCTGCTGACTCATCATTCAGGGCTCCGTCTCCAGCCTCTCTGTGGCACCCTAAGGTTAACTGCTAATTTTCATGTTCCTGGCACAGAGATATCACTCCATCATTTCCTTTGTTGCTTCAAGTTGGGCTATTTGGTTGTAAACCTCAGTGGAAAGAATGTCAGGGTTACATCATAGCTGCTCATCATAGGCTTTGGGCTTCTTGGAAAGAGTGGGCAGGCTCAGCTGAGGGAAGGAGCTAACACACCCCTCTCTCCCTCGCTTGAGGCTGGGGCAGGACAAAACCAATGGGCCCTCATTCAGAGGACTAACCAAGAGAGGTTCTTGGGAACTTTAGCAGCTGACTTCTGAGGCAGAGGATCCCATTTGGGTTTTATTGGTAAGATACTTTGTATTCAAGGCTTATCAAGGAACTTTATATAAAGGACTCATAGAGACGGATTATTGCATCACTACTGGACAAACTCACATACCATAGTCTCATAGAGTTACTCTCAGTACAAGACCTCATACTCACTCAATAAATATTTGCCTAGACAGCTAGGTGGGCCTCCAGCCAGAAAGACTTCCAATCCAGCCTCAGATACTAGCTGAGTGATTCTGGTCAAATACTTATCTTTCGCCTCAGTTTCTTCAATTGTAAAGATGAGATAATAATAGCATTTAACTTCTCACAGTGATTATAAGAACTAAACAGACAAATAATTGCAAAGTATTTAGCACAGTGCTTAATATGGGAGTACTTGTCCCCTAATAGTCTCAGTTGCAGCAGCCTTATTACACACCAAGATTCATTGACAATAAAAAGCACAGGGTCATGTAAGTATTACGTCAGAGGATCCTAGATTTAAAGCTGAAAGGGACTTCATAGGCCATCTAGAACAACCCAATATATTTTAAATGAAAAAACAGACTTTTGAAGGTTAAATGATTTGTCTAGAGTCACACAGTAACTACCAGAGTCACCATTGAGCCCAACTCCTCTTGACTATTCTTTCAGTTAACTATCCTCCTCACCACAAGGCCCCAAAGGCCCAGTAAATGCTTGTAACCCTGCACTGACGGACTAAATGGAATAGGATTGACTCCATCAGAAGTTGGGATAGATCAGTAGATAGTTTAAAAAGTAGATTTCTGGTAATATTTTTGTTTTTATATTATCAAGATTTTCCACTGTATGATTTTCCACTTCCCTTTCACAGAGCCAGTCCTTATAACAAGAAAGCTGAAAAAGAGGAAGAGAAAAAATATCATTAAAAACCAACATATTTTTAAAACTCTGAATTTACATGTTATGATCTATACTCATAGAGTCTCACTTCTCCAAAGGAACGAGGGAACAGGGGCTATCTTCTCCTGTCTCATCTTTGGAATTCTTTCTACTTTCACAATATGCAGTTTTGATTGTCTTGTATTTATGATTCTTTCCACTGATGTTGTTGTGTGGTCCATAGGTAGAATGTTTTCCTGGTTCTGTTTACTTCAGCCTATATCAGTTTAAGTCTTTCCAGGATTTTCTTCATTAAGTTTATAATTTTCACCAAAACAGTAATATCCCATTATAATCCTGCATTGTAATTTTTTTCTACCATTCATCAGTCAGTGGACACTTAAGACAAGTAGATTTTTCATGAGTTATTTACTAATAAAAGATAGTGTAGTGTAGTGGATAGGGAGCTATCCTCACAGCCACCATGGCCAGGGGCCAGATCGATCCTCTGATACTTATTGGATGTGTAACACTGGGAAATTAAAGCTCTTAGTGCCCTAGGCAACTCTCCAAGACCATAAGTTGTAGAGAAAGTGCTGACATAGAAAGAGCCTACTTAGATAGGACTTTCTTCATCTGAGAACTTTCTATACCAATAATATCAGAGGTACAATACTAGTTCATATTTTCTTTGAAGTTTCCAAGAAGAGAGTCCTAAGCCAGAACCCCCCCCCCCCACAATAACTAGAAAACATCTGGAGAAGTGTCCCAGCATGCAATGAAGCCATGCTAGAATGGATATGAAATTTGAAGAATGGCAGGCAAATTAGAAAGGACTGTATGCAATAATGAAAAATAAGGGGGAAAAAACTATGAATTTATATGGCAATGAATACCCCTCAGTAAAAGGAAACTTTATTTTGTCCTGTAGCTGTCTCTATGCACTTGATTATTTCTGTTGTAAACTTGATGAAATATAAAGTGAGATAGAATAAAAGTAATATCCAATGAATCACACCTCTGGAAGAGGATGTGATGCAAATCTAAATGAGAATGTAAGTTAAAGTTATTACCAGGTAACTAGTAACAATTTGTTGAGTGGATGAATGGACAAAAGAACAAATGGATGGATGGATGGATAGATGGACAGATGGACAGTGTAATTTGATAATTAAGGAACTATGTTTCAAAGAGAAGAAAGCTAAAAGTCAATATGCCATGGTGGAAGGTATGCTAGACTTGGAATTAGGGATCCAATTTGAGTTCTGCCACTTACTATCTACATGATCTTGAGCATGAACCATCATCTCTCCAAGCTTCATTTTACTCATCTACAAAATTGGAATAACTTTTACATTGCAAAGTACAAGGGTCTCCCATGAGGTCTAGCTGGAATAATCAGCATAAAGTACTTTGTAAAGGGTTAGACAATAATAGGCAATAAACTCCATATTGGCAGGGACTATGTCTTATAATATTTATCAAGGTTTCCTTTCATTGAGTGATTTCGTAGCATTGTTGTAGTAAAAATGTTTTGTCATGGCTATAAAAGTTCTTTCACATTTTCTTCCTTCTCTCGAGCCTGATTTTGATCCTTTTCACTTTCTGACAGCTGCTCTACTTCTTCTCAGTCTCCCTCCCTCCTTTCCTCATTCCCTCCTTCCCTCTCTCCCTCTGCCCCCCTCCCCCCTCTCTCTTTCTTTCTCTTTCTCTCTTACTCTCTTTCTTTCTCTCTCTCTCTCATATCAACTTTTTATATCACCATTCCCTTTCCCATTAGTCCTAATCACAATAAAACTGAAATGAGCAAATAAGAATTGCTTCTTGCCAACCCAGTAGACTTTGGAAATTGAGCAGCCTTGTCTAGTTCCTGTGGCCTCCAGAATCCACAGGTGACCTCCTTTCCAGTGAGTTATCAGCTTTACACACCAACATCTAACTTCCCATCTTCCTCCCAGATTCTTTGCCAGTCTTTCTTCACTTGGAGACCTTGTCAATCTCAACTTCCTTTCCTGCTGCCTCCTCTTGTAGTTATCAATTCCTCAGACATGTTTGCAGCCCTCTCAGCTTGCCTCCAGGTATTTGCTTAAACTTTTTCTCCTTCCATTTAATTAAGTTTTTTGGTGCCCCGAGTGTTTGGTTTAGGGCTAAAGTTCTTCTAACTCAGGAAATTTTCCCAGCTTGCTCCTCCTCACATGGGTGTTCCTGGAAGCCTGGAGTGTATTTCTTGGGCCATTTTGTTCTGCTCTCTGTAATTCTCCCTGGTTGGGCTGGGCCAGAGGGATTTCCGCTGGGGTACTCGGTGATGAGGTGTCAAGGTTTTGTGATCCACCAGCTAGGGAATCTTTAGCCAATCAGGCTTCAGGTTCCTAAACCTCAGACAGAGGATGTAGCCCAGCAGAGGGGATTGTTTAAGTAAACATGGTAAGTTCCATATGGTACTTCATATGCATGGTTTGTGTCAGCATGAGCTAGAGAGGAGGAAAATGATAAGGAGGGAAGAATAGGGTTGAATTTTAGGGCAGAAACCATATAGTTATTTTACAAAAGAAAAGAAGAAAAAAGAAAGAAGGAAGGAGGAAAGGGAGGGGAGGAAGGAAGGAAGGAAGGAAGGAAGGAAGGAAGGAAGGAAGGAAGGAAGGAAGGAAGGAAGGAAGGAAGGAAGGAAGGAAGGAAGGAAGGAAGGAAGGAAGGAAGGAAGGAGAGAGGGAAGGAAGGAGAGAGGGAAGGAAGGAGAGAGGGGAGGAGGGAGGGAGGGGAGGAAGGAGAGAGGGAAGGAAGGAGAGAGAGAGGGGGAAGGAAGGAAGGAAGGAAGGAAGGAAGGAAGGAAGGAAGGAAGGAAGGAAGGAAGGAAGGAAGGAAGGAAGGAAGGAAGGAAGGAAGGAAGGAAGGAAGGAAGGAAGGAGGGAAGGAGGGAGGGAGGGAGGAAAGAAAGAAAGAAAGAAAGAAAGAAAGAAAGAAAGAAAGAAAGAAAGAAAGAAAGAAAGAAAGAAAGAAAGAAAGAAAGAAAGAAAGAAAGAAAGAAAGAAAGAAAGAAAGAAAGAAAGAAAAGAAAAGAAAAGAAAAGAAAAGAAAAGAAAAGAAAAGAAAAGAAAAGAAAAGAAAAGAAAAGAAAAGAAAAGAAAAGAAAAGAAAAGAAAAGAAAAGAAAAGAAAAGAAAAGAGACCAAAGGGGAATAATTGCTCAGTGGCAATGAGTGTGGGGTTCCCTTTTTTGGGCAGAGGAAAGAGGAAAAGAGTTATCATCCATATATCAGTCTAGACCTGGAGCCACTAAGGAATATTCTCCATTACAAAGAATTCAAAGAAATAATAGCAAGTTATGAATATTCATTCCCATTTTGATGATATGGCCCATTCTTTGTCAAGATGATCTTATTGAAAAAGACAAGTCACTATGGAAACAAAATTACCAGTAGTTATGCAGAGCCAAAAAATTCCTTGGTTTGATGGGCTCTGGAATTAGAGAATCTGGGTTCACATCTCACCTCTGCCATTTGCTATCCATGTATCTCTGGGCCTCAGACTGATTATGTAGAAAATAAAGAAGTTGAATAGGACTGGAGGGGGAGGGAGGAGGGGGGCCTCAGAAACCTCTTCTAGTAGATTTTTGATTATCCTTCACATAAGACTAAGTCTACTGTGGCAAACTAGAGCACAGGATGATAGCAATTATCTGGATCATTCATGCCAAAATTATGGCAGCATCTACAAGAACACCATATCACCATGGCAATCCGTGAAGTGTTTCTGAATGAGAACAGGTATAAAGTCCTTTACTGGAGACCTAAATGATCCAAATTGGGTGTCTACACTGATCCAATTTCCTAGATAATCATCCAGTCATCCAACCTACTTCTTGAACTTCATAGGCCTGGACTAAATATGTGGTTTGGTGGGTTCTGGCTTAGGACTGTCTCCTTGGAGACTCCAAAGAAAATATGGATTAGGACTGTACCTGTTACTTTATTCGCATAGAGAGTTCCAAGATGAAGAAACTCCCTCTGAGTAAGCTCTTTCTCCCTCCACACTTTCTCTACAGCTTATAGTCTTGGAGAGTTGCCTAGGGTGCTAAGAGATTTAATTTCCCAGTGTTACATATCCAGTAAGTGTCAAAGGATTGCATAATCTATTGCAGAAAGATTCCTCAGCTATTATTCATAGTTCCTAAGACTGGAAGGTGCCATAAAGATCCTATGGTGCAAGCTCTTCTCACTGACAGATAGATAAAGTGAGGACCAGTGAATGCTGGTCTATCAAGTGATTGGTTTGGTTTCATTTTGGAATGACACTGATGGCTTTTTGTCCGTAGCTCTCCAAGATCAGTACTGTAAGTAATTTCAGGTCCCTCTGAATATACTCAGAAGCATCTGACCAGGTATTTTTCCTGTTGCTGCTTTCCATGGTTCAGTGACCAAGGGAAATGCTTCAACACATTACCTGATCAAGTAAAGCCTTACTCATTCCTTCTTGTTATTTATTCTTTTTATTGTCATTGTGATTTTCTTTGCTATAATAAACTATGAAATATCCTATGCAATATAAATTATATAATAATACTATATAAAATACTGATAATAATAATGGACTGTGATTTTGTCAGCATACATGAATCTCAATGTGGAATCTCAAAGAACCACTCTACCCAAATCAGAGGGTTTTGATAGATTTCAGGAGGGTCTTGAAATTTTTTTAATGTTAATAACTATTTAAATATTGCTGGAGTCCTTTGTAACTCTAAGAATTTTATATTATACATTTAAAAATATTATTCTGAGGAAAGTTCCAAGGGCTCTTTGCCAGATGGTCAACTGTCCAGAACATACACAAAAAGGTTGAGAACCTATGATTTAAACAGATGTTAACTCTCTATCATTTAGAAGACAAGTCTTGGCGAGTTGCCCGAATCACAGACTTGTCTAGGGGTATGCTATTTGTAAGTTTAAAGGGAGGATTCAAACTCAGATTTTTTTCAATTCCAAGTCCACCATTCTCTCCAAGCATCTATTAAGTACCTATTACATGCCAGGTACTGTATTAAGCGCTTTACTAATATTATTTTTTTAACCTCACAATAATCTCAGGAGATAGCCTCTGTTATTATTCTCAGTTCACAAATGAGAAAATGGAGCCAGACAGAAGTGATTTACCCAGGATTACAAATCTAAAATGTATCTGATTTGAATTTGAATTTGATTTTCAAATTTGGATTTGAATTTGGGTCTTCTTGACTTCAAAACAAAAATTCTATCACTCTTCCACCCAACTGCCTCTAAGTAAAAAAAAAAAAAAAAAAAAAAAAAAAAATCTCACACTTATTTATGGTTACAAAGCACTTTCTTAGACAGTGACAATTTGATTTTCACAACCTTAACATTGGGACATAGGCAGTACATAGTTATAAAAAAGGAATGGCATAGTTATGATCCACATTTTTAAATGATGAGGAAACTGAGTCTTGGTGCTCAACTGGTAGATAGTAGAGACAGAACTGGAACCCAGCTCTCCTGACTTCCTGTCTTGTGTTCTTTCTTCTGAGCCCTGTTGGCTTTATCTAGCTTCAGTCTTACAACAAAAGACTTGCAGTAATTTTTGAATGAGTCTGGAAAGTGATCAGCATCCTGAGTGCTGAGAGCTTAAAAATGCTACACTAGCCATAAGGCAGTAGTATCAGTTGATGTGTCATCGTTATGACTTGGTGATAATAATTATATCAAGTGTCACCCAGTACCTAAAAAAGAGAAATTGATGTCAGACTCCTCAAGAAAAAATAAAACTTAAAAAGATTGGAAGCAATCAGGACTAAGTGATTTGCTCAGGGTCACACAGTTAATGATCTGAACCTAGATTTAAATTCAGGTCATCCTGACTATAGGGATGATATCAAGTACTGTGCCACCTAACCACCCCTAACTTAAGAAAGTTATTTTGGAACATTTCTAATCAATCATCCTGTGATTAATTGCTCATTTGTTCTTTTTTTTAACCTGGATATAATTTCCTTTAACTGTTCTTTTTTCTTTTTCTTTTTTTTTCTTTTATTGAACTACTTCAGGAGCTACAGGGAAAAGGTTGATTTTACTGTAGCCCCGTTGTCAAATAAATTGACTTAAACCCTTCTGTTATTACGGTAACCTATCCATTTTCAAACCCTTAGATCCTGGGCTCCAAATACCATTGAGAAAGCAGATAAAACAGGTTGTTATAGCAACTGGAATACTTTGCCTGGACACCTTGGTCTTCAGATCCTAATAGATTGACTTGACTGTGTGAAAAATCCAGGGCTAGCTGAGGTCATCTCATTGATATTCTATCCACCCTCCTGAGAATTGAGTTATTTTCTCTTGGTTTCATGCTTGCATTTTGATAAAGACAATGTTGATAATAATGATAATGCTGGTAGTAATGATGACGACAGCTCACAAATTTATAATGTCTTAAGATTTTCAAGACAACATTTTGGCCCCTGCTCAAAAATAGCAATGGCAATCACATCTCATTTTCTAGTTAGGACTTTGTTTATGCCTTCGATCAATGCATGATTCCAGCACAGCTGGCTGGAAAATGAGAAATGAGTCGATTAGCCAGTCCTGGTGTTAACATGGTGGCAAACAGACCACCGAGCTAGGCTGGTGGTCCATTTTTGGCACCTGCCTGATTCATAGATGGTCTTGAAGTACATTAAATCACAGTCCCTGGCCTATGTGGGGGGGAGAGAGGTAGGTGTCATGGAAAGAATATTGTTCTTAGACTCAAGAAATGAGGGCCAGTCACCACTCTGTTCCTTACCTGCCCTGGAACTTTGGGCAAATTGCTTTCTCCCTCTGTGCCTCAGTTTTCCTATGTAAAAAAAAGGCTAGGTTATCTCTAAGGTTTCTCCCAGTTTTGACATTTTGTGGTCCAAGGTCTCTTCCAGTTCTGGCATTGGATGTTCTAAAGTCTCTAACAGCTCTGATTCTCGGTGTTCTAAGGTCCCTAATAGCTCTAACATTTTGTGTTCCAAGGTCCCTCCCAGCTCTGACATTCTATGTTCTAAGATCCCTTCCAGCGCTGGGATTCTGTTCTAAGGTCCCTAACAGCTCTGACACTCTGTGTCCTAAGGTCCCTGACAGCTCTGCCATTCTGGGTTCTAAGGTACCTCCCAGGTTTGACATTGTATGTTTTAAAGCTTCTGACATTCTGTCTTCTAAGGTCCCTTTGAGCTTTGATACTTTCTGTTTTATAGACACTGTCTGTGGTCCCTTCCTGCTCCGACATTCTCTGCTTCCAAGGCCCCTTGTGAATTAAACATTTTATGACTAAGAAAAGTGCTTGAGGGGAAATGATATGATAAAATAACCCAAAGAGCAGTTGTGATCAGGTTACAATCCCTCTGTTTGGGCAACGATGAGGTATAATACAGGAGCTCAGATGTTTCCAATAGTAAAATCTTGCTGTCCAGACTCCGGTTACACAATGTAACAGTAAAACTGTAGACAGGACCACAAGATTTTGGAATGCAGAGACCATTAAAGACCTTAGCGAAGCTTCAGTAGCAGGTTTTCCTTGAATGACAGTCAATACCACAGGGCCCATCTGAGAATATTTTTTGCTCCAACACAAAGACCCTTGTGAAAGTATTGCAACTAGCATGACTACACACTCAGCTGCCAATTACACCAAGCCCTGGTTTTGATTAAGGTTTGATAGCCCAGCAAAAGTTTCATTGCAGCATCTGAAAGGGATTGGCTTGGCAATATTGCACAACCCCAAGGGGTAGACACATGAAAAAGTCTTCCTGCCAAGTCCGATGTCAGTCATCGCTGATTGCATTCTTCGTGTTCATCTTCAGCAATCAATTTCTCCTGAGCTCCGGTATGGGCCAGCCACATTATCCAGTGAATTTGAAATTGTCAGGCAGTCTTTTGATTTGATAGATGG
This sequence comes from Sminthopsis crassicaudata, assembly GCF_048593235.1. Classification (NCBI taxonomy): domain Eukaryota; kingdom Metazoa; phylum Chordata; class Mammalia; order Dasyuromorphia; family Dasyuridae; genus Sminthopsis; species Sminthopsis crassicaudata. The sequence goes on along the minus strand of NC_133618.1, from coordinate 50,901,417 downwards.
AATAGCCATTAAAGTGCTGACTATGTACCCTTAGAAGTGTCCGGCGTTATGGAAAACACAAACGACGTTCATGTAACCAAAAAAATGTGAGAATGAAGTGGTTCCCAGCATGGTGTGGTAGAGAATGAGATCAAAGGACCTAAGCTTGAATTCCAGCTCAGAGATTAATTACCTAGCTATACGGCTCTGAATAAATCACTTAACATCTCAGGAGCATATTTCTTAATTTGTAAAATTAGGATAATAATACTTGTACTTCCCTCCTCATGGGCTTAAGGAAAGTGCTTTGAGAGCCTGAAAGCTGTAGGAAAAGGTTTATTTATTATATTATTATATGTATATTTATTATAGCTGAATTTCACTAAAACAGGAAAAAAAAGAAATGGCCAGAAAAATTGTAAATTAAATTGAGGTCAGATAGAATGGAAGGGAGACTTATATTCAGGACTCTAGAACTGGAAGTCATCTAGTCCTGTCCCTTCATTTTATAGTTAGTGACTTGCCCATGGTCTTACAACTAGTCAGTGGCAGAACTGGAACTTGAACTCCGGTCCTGCATCTCAGTCTAATGGTGGGTCATATTGCTTCCCTATAACAGTTTCTACCTGTCAAGGAGACTATAAATGATCTTGGGCATAGGAAAACCAGGTCATTCCCTAAATAATACAATTTGAGGGACATCATTCAAGTCTACTCTAAAATACCTCCAATGCTAATCCCTGAAATTCTTTTCTTTCTTCAATCCTTTAAGGATTAAAGTATCATCTTTATTTCAAGGCATGTTCCTAAGGGAGGAAGGCCCCCTATAGGGCCTTAGCTTTTATTGATTTCACTTCACAACTATATATATTCAGCCCTGAAATCAGGAACCCCTGAGTTCAAATCCAGCCCCAGACACTTAATACTTCCTATTTCCCTCCCCTAAGAGGTTCCTTATAACTCCAATCTGGCATTAAAAAGATGGAGTAACATAGTGGTACTGGGTATCATTGGATGGCAGAGCATATAAGAGTCATATAGTCAGTTAATCTTTAAATTTAATTTAAATTAATTATTAATATTTAAACTAATTGTTTAATCAGTTATTTATTGTATATGATGACATAATTAAAATAATAATTAATAATGGCAAATTACAAATAATTAATTTACTAAGTACCTGTTAGGTTTCAGATAATGCTCCAATTGTTGGTAATATAAAGAAATGCAAAAGTCCCTGTTCTTGAGGAAGAGAGGGACAGAAGAAGGAAGGGAAAAATAATTTACAAAATACTTCTACGTGCCAGGCATTGTGCTAGGTGCTGGTGATACAAGGAAAGGCAAAAACTTCCTGCTGTCAAAAGAAGACATAAAAAAGGAAAAGAGCAAGGAAGGAAAGAAGCACTTATTAAGTACCTACTATGTGTCAGTCATTTGAGATAAGTGCTTTTCAAATATTTCATTTGATCCTTAACAACTCTGTTAAATAACTACTATTAAAATCCTCATTTGGCAGTTGAGAAAACTAGTGCAGACATAGGTTAAGTGACTTGTTCAAAGTCACATAGAAAATGTGTAAAAAAAAATCATGAAGGGAGATTTGGAGAGTAGTACAATGGAGTGATGGAACAGGAGGCAACAGAACTGGGTTTGAGTCACTGTGTGCCTTTGGATAAGTCACTTTCTCTTGGAAATTCAGATTTGTCATCAGTGAGGGCAGCAAATCATAACAGAAGAAACAAGATCCTTTTGAATAGATTAGACAAGATCAAATGCCCAATGTTATCTTATTAACATTAGTGGCTTAGAACTATCACCTGCAGGATAATTTTGCCCAAGGGGTTCTATTGGAAAGACAAGACTTACACTTGTGGAACAACTGACAAAGAGTGCAAGCTGGCACCAAATCAATTCTAGCTAATTGGACTCCTATTTTTTCCTTAATTTCTTAATGAAGATTTACAAACCTTCATTTTTTAAGCTATAGGGCCTTGACTTAGATTTTTTTTTCACTTCAAAACTATATATATTCAGCCCTAAAATCAGGAGGACCTGAGTTCAAATCCAACTTCAGACACTTAATACTTCCTAGCTATGTGACCCTAGGCAAGTCACTTAACCCCAATTGCCTCAGCAAAACAAACACAAAACACAAAAAATTATATACATTTATCTATATTTCTCTGGTGTCATATTCTAATATAATATGATAGTAATAGCTAACTTTTATGTTATACCTACTATGAACTATTTAATCATCTGAAGCTTTCAGTAACCTCTCCACTAATATTCTGCCCCGACTTAGAGAGCTTAACCTACTCTATCTTTCAGCTGCCAAATAAATGCTGCTCATCCAGAGATTTACTCACTTATTCCCATATATTTACCCAGTGTCTTGTTCTTCCCATCCATTCCACTGTGCCCTCTAGAATGTCTGCTCAATAATTAATAAGTTTCTTTTCATAATGAACCTTTCCCTCATCACAACTTTCATCTTCTGACACTCACTGAAACCTTTGCCCCTTATAATGATAGTACTTCCCTGGATACTCTGTTTTAGGACTGATTACATTTTCTCTCCTACTCACCACTCGATAGCCATGATAGGGAAATTGAAATACTCCTTATTTCTATTTCTAGCCTCTCCCTCTATTACCCTCTCTCAACAACCTCTCCTCCTTTGTGGTTCATAGTTATCCAAATTTATCAGCCAATTTAGATCTTGGTGACTATTATCTTCCTGAATCATCTCTCCTTTCTTAATGGGTTCAGCTCCTGGTTCTCAGTCTTTTTCTTCCCCACAATCTCTATATTCAAACTAGTAGATTTCAACCTACATATTGATATTTTGTCAAAAACCCTAATTTCCTGGTTCTTCAGTCTACTCAACTCCCATAACCAGTACATACCTCAAGTACAGAGATGATTGTACCCTTGAGTTTATCGTCACCTAAAGTTTTATTTCCATGCTCATGAACTTCAAAATTCCTTTATTTGATCATAATCTTTTATCATCCCTACCTGCTTATGCTCTTCGATTCCTATTCCTGTACAATCCTTTCACCTCACAGTTTTCCAAAACATCACAGGCTACACTCTTCTCCCTTCCTAATCTTGATCCTTTAGCAATGACTTCAATGCTGTACCTTACTCTAAAATATCTTGCCCTCTTTTCTATCACCTACAGTAGATTAATCCTATCCTTTGCCTTCCTCATGCCTATTCATGGGCTTCTGAATAGAACTGGAGAAAATCATAAAGTCAAGCTAATAAATCACTTCCATTCATTTTTCCTAATCTCAACTGAGCCTTCCCTGAGGCAAAGCAATTTTATTTCTCCTAAACTGATTCTGTATCCCAATCCCCATAGAAGCTATTTCGAATTTTCTAATCTCTCTTCAGACTTCCCTTTATACCACTACTTCCAACTCTTTCAGCTAAAAACTTCACTTCATACTTTTCCAAAAGCATGGAAATCAACCAGCAGTAACTCTTCTTCCTACCACTTTTCCGATCTCATACCTCTCTAATATCATCCCCTATTATCTCCTCCTTCAATCTAATCTCTGATGAAAAGATGCTCTTCTTGCCAAAACCAAACTTGATAATTGAGCCCATGGGAGCTGATAAGATCACCAGTAAAGATATTATTACAGAGAAAAAAAGAGAAATCCTGGAACAGTCTTAGGGGACATGCATATTAAGAGGGTTTAACAAGGATGAAATGTTATCAAAAGAGATGAAAAAATCACTATCAGACAGGTAGGAGAACCAAAAGAGAGCCATGTCATAAAACCTAGAGAGGAGAAAATGTCTGGGAGGAGGAGGTGATTAATAGTGTCAGAGTATTGCAAAGCAATCAAGAAAGATGAGTAATGATAAAACTCCATTAGATTTGGCAATAAATATTAGTCATTTTGAAGAGACTTGTTTTTAGTTGGATGGTGAAGTCAGAAGCTAGAAGGCAGCAGGTTTGGAAGAGAATGATAAGGGAAGTGGAAGCACCAAATAGAGATGACTGACTTTTTCAAGGATTTTAGTAGAGAATATAAAGAGATATTCTTTACAGCTAGAGGAAATGGCAGGATCAAGTGAAGGACTTTTGAGGATGAGAGAGACATTGGGAATGTTTGTAAGCATCAGAAAAAAGCCAGTATATAGAGACTGAAGATTAATGAGAAAGGAGAAGGCACAGTGATGAGAGGGTTAATCTGCTAGACAAGATAGGAAATGGATCAAACTCAGCATGTCCAAAACATAACTCCCCCTATGTCTTCTGAACTTCTCTATTACTGTTGAGGGCACCATCATCCTGTCCCTCTCTTTAGTGTTTCTTGGTATATACCTCAACTATCTAATCAGTCCCCACATATCTACTCAGTTCTCAAATCTTGTTAGTAGAGAGAGAGAGAGAGAGAGAGAGAGAGAGAGAGAGAGAGAGAGAGAGAGAGAGAGAGAGAAGGTTAGATAGACAGATAGATGGAGAGAAACAGAGAAAGAGATAGGGAGACAAAAAAGTGAGAAAGAATAGATAGATCTATAGGATTGATAGATAGAAATAATAGTCACAGATAGATATCCCCTTCTCTTCACATACAGCACCACAGGACTATTTCACTGGCCTCCTCGTTGGTCTTCATGCCTCAAATCCCTCTCCATTCCATCCTCCACACAGTTGCCGAAGTGATTTTCTTAACACATAATCTGACCATATCATCCACACACTCAAGAGATTCCAATGATTTCCCATTACCTCTAGAATCAGATACAAAGTCTTTTGTTTGACATTTAAGGCTCATATCAACTTTGCCCCTTTCTTCTTGTCTTCTCACGATTAACTTCTTCCACAAACTCCAACGATACTCACTCCTGGAAATAATAGCCTACTGGCTATTCTTGACACACAACACTCCATTCCCACCTTTGCACTGGTTGGTTCTATGTGGAGAATGCTTCTCCTCTTTATCTTCACTTCTTGCTATCACTAATTTCTTTCGAAATTTAATTCAAGTGCCATCCTTTGCAAGTAGTCCTTCTAATAGCCTATTCATCCTACTCCTTGAACTTTTCCCTCTAAAATTTATCTTTCTTCCACTTTGTATGCATCTTGTATGTATTTATGTATTTATTTTTATCCTTCTATTAGAATATAATTTTCTTGAGGGCAGGGATTGCTTTTGTGCTTTTGCCTTTCTTAGTATTCCCAGAACATAGCACAATGCCCTATGGCATAGAGTAAACGCTTAATAAACTCCGGTTGAGCATAGTTTGCCTTCTCAATAGATAAGAGGAGGTGATAGAAGGAAAGAGATAATTTGGAACTAAAAAATGAATGTAAAAAATCAATGAGCATAAATTCTTATTGATTGATTGAAGTAGTGGTTGAGGGAAGTAAGTACTTTTCTAGGGAGTTTGAATCATACGGTGAAAAGTTGTTATCTCTGCAAGTGACCTTAGAAAATCACCTAGCTCAATCCTAGGTTTTCCAGAGGAGATAACTGGGATCCACAGAGGAGCAGTGCCTTGCCATTTTTTCACAAAGTTAGGCCTTTTGAATCTGAGACTGTAGTGTAACCATTGAATCAGACTGCCTCTGTGCAATATCTCAAATATTGACTGACCATTTGTTATATCACAAATGAGAAAGAAAGCTGGGATTGGGGACAAATCTTAGTTCAGCTCCGGTATGATCAGAATATCCTTGAATAAGTGACTTAAACACTGTGAGCTCCATTGGGTTTCTTCCTTTTGCAAACTGAGTAAGTGAAATTAGATTACCCTTCTGATGAAGGAGGGATGCAACTCATGATTCTTAAGTCTTCAAGTACCATTTGACTGTAAAGAAACATAGTACCAGGTGTTCTTTTCCTCCTCCCTCCCCGTCCTGAGTTAGCATGTAGTTTTTAAGACTCAAAAATCACTAGAATCATCTGTATTCTCACTCCTCCAAAGACTGAATGTGAACCATCCATGGAAATGAATGATAAAACATCTACAAAGGAGAGGCATGTCTATCCCCTTGTGCCTTAAATTAGATAACTAATCTATGCCTTTGGATGATGCTTGACACAAGACCTTGTATTCATGGAATATAATGAATGTTCTTGGTTGTGAATGGTGAGACAAGGACATACATCATTGCTTTTATTGGGCTTGTGTTCCTTGTAACTGTTGGTCAGGAAGACCTGGAGCATCTTGTATAAATAAGGGACCAGATGTCCCAACCCCCAGAGAGTGAAGTGACAAGCCAAGAAAGAAAACGGGGAAGAGACCTTAGGAGTCTGGCAGTCTCCTTTTAGAGGATCAGGAGGAACCCATCAACCTCCCCTTCCCTAGAGCTGCTGACAGTGAAGGGAAGGGGAGATAACTGCTCTTGCTAATTGACAGGACTGGTTTTCCTCCAAGTTCAAGGGGCGGTCAGAGCCTTTTAGTGGGGGGGAGAGGCCAGATCTCTTTGGAGGGGCGACACAAGTTCTTCCTCTCTCTTCCCTCCCTCCTCGAGGTTGTAACTCATTTATGGGGAAACCACAGAGTTGGCAAGGGATCTAAGCGCAAGGCTTACCTTCTCTCGGGGCAGGCCCTCAGAGCTGCCAAGTATGTGAAGGTGGAGATCATACAGCCCCAGCCCTGCCCTCATCTTGACAATTCCCATATGGTTCTTCTCCCAGGAAGATAGCCCCAATACTGGAGTGTGCTTCCACTGTGGTCACCACAGGAGTACTTGGGTCACATTTGCCTTGTGAGTCACAAGAATCCCAAAAGATCAACCCTAAAAGTGACCTCAGACATAATCTCCCTCAACTCCATCATTCATAATTGAAAATTGTACACAATCAGCCAGATATTAAGTAAATCTTAAACAAAGTATGAAGTAAATCTGCTTACTGAGGGAAGGATAGTACACTCATGCAAATGTCATTGAGAATTTCAAATTATCTACTCCTCTTTTTTTCACTTCACAAGTTTTTATTTTTTTCTCCTTTCTCTCTTCACATTGAAAAAAAGAAGAAACCCCCCCTCATATAACTTTCATAATTAAACAAAATTATAGCCATATCTGGAAGTGTATGACTCATTCTGCAACTTAAGGCTCATATCTCAGTTGGGAGGTAGAGCACTGGGCCTGTCTGTAACCAGAAAGACTTGTATTCAGATCCAGCCTCAGATACTTAATAGCTGTAGGATCCTGTCCAACTCATTTAACTACATTTGCCTCAGTTTCTTCATCTGTAAAATAGGGATCTGTAAAATAGGGATAATAATAGCACCTAACTCACTCCTGTTGTATCAAATGAAATAATATTTGTAAAGCACTTAGCACAGTACCTAGAACATTTTTATTATTGTCCAGTCATTTCAGTTTTGCCCTACTCTTTGGGACCCATTTTGGGTTGGCTTGGCAAAGATACTCTACAGATACTTTACACATAAGGAAACTGAGGTCAATAGAGTCACTTGTGGCTTGCCCGGGATCACAGTTAGTTAAGTGAGTAAGGCCAAATCTGAACTCAGGTTTTTCCAACTCCAGGTCTGATGCCCTATACCTTCCATGGCACAGGAAGTAGGTGCTTTTATATTTTATATTAAATGCTTATTCCCTTCCACTTTCTTCTGGAAACATGCTTGTTCACTATATTGACCCAAGTTCTTAAGTTTTTCATTATTCTCTGTAATATTGTTGTCCTTAAAAAAAGTATTCTCCTGGTTCTGCTCATTTTGCCCTCATCAGTTCACGCCAATCTTCCCAGCTTTCTCTTAAACCAATCTTTTCGCCATTTCTTGCAGCTCAATAGTGCCCCATCACATTCAGGTACCATAGCTTGATCAACTATTCCCTAACGGATACTCCCTACTCGTTCTTAGCATCCAGGTTTCTGTAGTCACAAAAAGCTACTGCAAATATTTTTATGCCTCTGAGTCCTTTTCCTCTTTTCATTAATCTCCTTTGGGATGTCAGGCTCAAGAGTCGATCATTTCATTTTACATATAACAAATCTGAGGTTTGTGAAAGTAAAAGGATTTGGCCACAATTATGTCAGGTCAGTGAGAGAACCAGGATTTGACCCCAGTTCTCTGGGAACTTCTACTCCTGATCAGTTCCTGAATATATCATCTTCATATAAAACCATATTGCTGGCACAAGACCTTGAAGGATAGAGGGGAAACTGTAGGGGAAGAGAATAAGCATTTATATGGCGCCTACTGTGTGTCAGGTACCATGCTCAGCATTTTACACTTTAGCACTCCCATTTGATGATGGGAGTCGGTATGTGAGTATTTATTTCCTGTCTCTAAGTAGACCACAGGCTCTTGGGTCTCTCTCCACATCTGGCCTCCCCACTTCACTCGGAACTGTACTTTCGCTCTTTCATAACTGGCTCCCTGCCCTAGCTCTTCAATGCAGCCTGAGTCAGAGAGGTTTAGTTCTTATAAGCTTAGCTCTTCATCCCCCCCACCCCCTGCATCTGCCCTTTACCCTCACCATTCATTCCAGGCTACCAGGCAGGATGGGACAAGGAGAAAGGTGCCTCCCTTAACGTGTGCCCTGCAAGCTGATCCTATTCCTGCCCTGGTCTGACCTGGAGTGGGGGTCCAGGTGCTAGCCTGGCTTTCTCTTCCTGGCCTCTCTCACAGAGTTTGTCAGAGCTGCTTCTTCCACAGGTGGTGACCCTGGCCATACCCCTTAGGTGGAGGGAAGGAGTACCCAGGAAAAAGACATTGACTTTAGCCATCAGAGCAGAAAGTAATGGGGAACTGGCAGCAACTACTTTGATCTCACTACCAGCAGGCCAATGGAATCACCATCAAGAGTCAAAGAAAGGAATTTAGCCTACAACGTTAGCTCCCATCAGACAGATTTGGACTTTCTCCAAGTGTTAGTCAACGAGCATTTAATAAGCACTGGAGGTAGAGACAATCTCTGTCCTCAAAGAGCTCATATTCTAATGGGGGATACAGCATATTTGTGCATATATTTATATATTTACATATATGTATATGTACCTGTGTGTGTTTATTTGTGTATTTACATGTATATTAATTACTGTCTATATATGTACCTATAGAAACCATATCAGGATAAGAGACATTTGTGTATCTAGAGATATAGAGATATAGATATATCATATGTACATATATATTTAGCTTCCTATATATTTATCCAGATATCTGCATATCTCTAAAGGGAGATAGAGAAATAGAGCTATAGAGAGATTAATAGATATACACATATATACACATATACATATATAATACATATACACATGCACACATTTTAAAGTAATATAAATTTTGATTGCTGGAACTTCATAATATATCTATAAGGACCATGCCTTAAACCCAAAGCACTCTAGCTCTCATTCACTGGGCAACAATAGATCCCAGCCCAAACCTCACTGGATCATTATTGGGGTTTTCATGGCTCAGAGTGAGTGTAAATAACAATTGTTTCTGTTTTGGTCAGAAGTCCTTTTGGCCAGAAAAGGCCAACCCTCCCAGATTGAATATATGCATACATGTATGTATGTATATGGATGTATATATACACATACATGTCTATATACCTATATAGGTACATTTTATATATGAATATATTTCTATTAGATTCCTCTTTTATAGATCTATATATAACTATATAAAATGTACCTATATAGGTATATAAATGTATGTGTATGGATATAAATATATAATAAATACTATAATAGTATTAGTAGTAATGATATATAATATACATTCATATGTCATATATTATATTATATATTCTAACTAGGTATTTTGCCTCATTTCTTACTTATCCTTGTGCTGCTTCAAACTGAGATCTGGGAATAATGTTAGCTTATAAAGGCGAAGGTCTCCCACTACATGCAGGGCTGCCTCCAGTTGCCCTGATTGCCATCTTGCCATTGACCCAGATAGCTCTGGAGAGTCAAGGTTTGCACAGCCCTCCCTCATTAAATACAATTCACTTGCAAATCATGACATCTCCTTCCCAATGTCATGGTCCTCTTTGAGAACAAAGAATAAACAACAAATGAACAAATGAAGATGCACGTATACGTATATGCATATTGTAAAATGTAGATAGATATCTATATACCTATGGAGATGAGACAGACACACACATATAGTACTTATACACATACATGGACATGGACATGTACCAACATACATATATGTACATAGTTCTATCTATAGAGAGGTATAGGTAGATATTGACAGATGGAGAAAGAGATATTAAAGTCATATGAGAAGGAAAGATCATGGCTCTGGAGCACCAGAAAAGGTGAATTTGGAGCTGAATCTTGAAGGCGGCCAGGAAGTTTGAGGTAGAGAGAGCATTCCAAGCACGGAGGGTGGCTGATGCTACAGCATGGAGTCAGTCAGAACCCCGGAAAGGTAGCCTGGAGCCAGGTTGTGAAAGCTTCCAATGGCAGATGATTTTCATTTGATCCTGAAGGTGGTAGGGAGCCACTGATATTTACTGAGCAGATGGATGAATCAGTCCTAGGATATGGGATGACACTTTGGTAGCTGAGTATGTGTGGATCCGAAAAAGGAGGGACTGAAGTAGGAAGACTAATCTGAAGGCTCTTCTAACAGTCCAGGCATGAGATGTCTGCACTTGAGTAATGGCTATGTGGGTACAGGGAAGGAAATATTTATGAGAGATGTTATGGAGATGGGAATAACAAAATTTGGCATCTGATTGGAAGTATAGAGTGAGAGTGATCAATTGGGGGAACATTAAGGTCGTGAGCCTGCTTCCTTCAGAGAATAGCGAGTGAGGTCCTTAACAACAATAGAGAAATTGGGAAGAGGAAAAAATATTATTTTAAAGGAATATTTTTTTGAAGGAAAAATATTTTGCTTTTCTTATTGATTTGGATCCTCCCTTCATCCTGATGATGGAGATAATCCAACCTTCCTTTAAAATCTTCCAATTCTCACATTCTTTGGTTCAGTCCAATCAGACTGATTTCTCCTATGAGCTAAATCTATGGTTCCTTCCCTCTCTGCCTTTGTCCAGGCTCTCTTCCGGCTCCTCTCCATGGAAACGGAGCTCTTACCCTTCCTTTTCTCAAAAACAACAAACCATGTGGTCCGGTGTACAGGGTCGGATGGACCAAAACTGAAAACAGCCCATCATCTCTTAGGCTGGAGCTGCTGATTGGATCCACCCACCTCCCAAAGCCTACATGACAAGAAACACTTCCTCTGGGTGGGAGGAAAGACACCCACGGAGGATAGAGTAGACATTCTGAAATAAATACAAAGAAAAGTCCCATTGTTTGAAAGGTAGGGTTTGTTTTTGTCATAAAGCTGCAGGCGAGAGATAGAAGCACGTTCTGCAGGATACCCAACAGGAAATGACTACAGCGGCTTCCCTGCTATGTGTGTGTCTGGAGGGTCAGGTGAGTGGGAGGAGGAAAGATTACTTAGAAATCATATTTCCCAAGTACTGTTAATTTTCTGGCTGTTTTCTGTCTCTTGGGTTTCCACCTCATCTGGGCTAGGAATCAGGGCTGCTCTGACTAAGCTGTAAAGCTTGACGTTCTTTCCTTTCTCTTCCCAGGACCCCTCTTGCAGGCTAGACCGCCCCCCACCCGGCCCCTTGTCCTTTCCTCTGATTGCTGAGAGTCCTTATGTGACGTCTCACACCATGATCTCTCCAAAGAACCCACTTCTACCCGAACCATGGTATCCTGCGCCCATTCCTGTAGAGTCTAGAATCTTGTTCTTGGAGAGTTGTCTTTTCTGCTACCTCCAAGACCCGGATGTTAAACTGTAACAGCTACTGGGAGGAACAAATGGCCATGATCATGAAGCCTTTGAAGAGGCAACCTGTCCCCAAGGGTTAACAATCTTACAGGGGGACAGCACTCAACTACTTAAGCCAGTGAGATTAGTATTAGCTCTAAAGATCATAGAATCATAAGATTTAGAGCTTAAAAAGAACCATGAAAGTGATCTAAATCTTTCATTTTACAGACATGGAGACTGAACCCAAAAATTAAAGTGTGTGATGTGTATACTGACATGGTTAAGATCAGAATTGTTACTAGCTTAGGTTCACCAGAGTTTTGCTTCGGGTGCCAAATTTAGAGAGTGCTGATAACTTTTTTGCATATCCATATATTGTATGTTTATTTTATAAATATCTAGTATCTTTTGTTGTTTCCCTTTGGTAGAAAGGAAGCTTACTTTTTAAATTTTTAAAAAAATTTTATGGAAACTTTTTATTTTCAAAACATATGCAAGAATAATTTTTCCCACATTGACCCTTGCAAAATTTTGTGTTCCAATTCCCTCCCTTTCCCTCACCTCCCCTAGATGGCAAGCAACCCAATATATGTTCCTGGTATAAATATATGTACATCAAATATAGGCATACATATTTATACTATTATCTTGCTGCATAAGAAAAATCTGATCAAAAAGGAAGAAAAATGAGAAAGAAAAAGTGCTGAAATTTTTAAGTTCTTCAGCCTTGTGGAAATAACAGAGCTTAGTGTCTGGTTATCAAGAATAAATTAAAAGCAGTAATTACCAGATGGGATCTTAGGTGAGCTTGCACCACGTCCCACCCCACAGATATCCTCTTCCAAGCACAATCCTCACCAACAATGGCTTCATATTGGTGTCATAGCATGAATTTTTCACCCCCATGGTGGGTGGATGGGGAATATTTCCCATATATATATGCCATCCTTCATTTCTTGCCTTACTTGCCCACAGCATTAAAATTCCTACTTTTGACTCTGGGCAAGTTGTCTACCATGTCGTGGCTGCCACGTTTAAGCAAATTAATTACATTTACAGTAACTAACACTTCTGGGTGGTCTCCTGAGTTAGCTAAAATGATGGACTCCCCCAATGTCTGAGCCAGAACATTATTCATTCCACTCTCTTCTTTTACAGCTAAAAGAAACTGAGGCCCAAAGAGATTAATCAGTCACATAGCTAGATGACCAAGAGCTATAGATATGTGGGAGAAGCCCCCAGGGCATACAAGGCCCTGCAGACATGAGGAGGAGGGAGTGAGAAAAAGGGTTGAAATGGATAATGAGTCATGATGGTAGAGCAGAAGTTCAGAGAGTTAATGGTGGGCAGCCAATAGACCTTAATGTTACCTCCCTTTGAGAGTTCCAGAGGCCAAGGTCTGGTTCTGGCTGCCAAAGCTCCTGCCATTGTCATGGGCCTCAGCTGCAGGATCCTCAAGCTTCTTCCAATTTCCCCACAATTGAGTTGGCCCTTTCCACAATTTGAATAGAGAGGTGAATGTCTACAAGAGTAAAGGACAATTGGCAAATTAATCAGCCTCCTCTTTGCATTTCTAATTGGAAAAAGTGATTGTCAGTCAGCTCAAGTGAGATGTTGTGACTAATTAGAAACGTTAGTGTGAAAATATTGACTGAGCCTGAAGCCCTCCTGGGAAATGTGATAATAAAACACACATTCAGATGTAAATTGGAAGTATATCCTCATTTTCCCCTGGGTACCAGGGACATGAGCAAATTGTGGACACCTTGGCACAATGGACATGGGACTGGATTTGGACATGGCCGGGACATGAATCCTGATTCTGCTGTGTACAAACTGAATGACCTTTATAGGTCACAGACTCTGCCTTTTTACTCCCAGCTCCAAAAGGGTGCTCCTGTTTGGGAGAAGGATCAGCGTAGTATTAGAATCCAGGCAATTGGATAATAATCAACTAAGGTTTGTAAGCACTTTTATATGGGATTGTCATTTGATAGTCTGAACTTCCTTGTTAAGTAAGCATCATTATTACTCCCATTTTACAGATGTGTAAACTAAGTGGATTTGATGGCAGGTCACAGAGCCAAGAAGCTGGTTTTGAACTCAGACCTATTTCCTTATTTCCTGTATTCATACCCCACTTACTTACTCTGTACAGTGCTGGGTATGGAGTAAGGAATCTTGAGTTCAATTTTGGCCTCAGACTCTGACCAGCTGTGTGACTTTGGACAAATCCCTTAATCTCTGTTTGTCTCAGTTTTCCTCATCTGTAAAATGGGAATAACTGTAATACTCATCCAACGAGGTTGTTGTGAAATGCTTAGAATGGTGTCTAATATATAGAAAGCATTTAAAAATGTTTTTTTTTCCCTTCCCCTTCTTCTGAGGTAGACTAACTTTATGGACCTTTTCTCCCAATCATATTTTTAAATAATTGAAGGAAATGCTAAATTTCAATAAGCCTTTGTATTATTCAGCCATTTTCAATTGTATCTGACTCTTAGTGATCTTGATTGGAGTTTTCTTGTGAAAGATACTGGAGTGGTTTGTCATTTCCTTCTCCAGCCCAGTGACTTGCTCAGGGTCACTCAGCTAGTAAGTGTCTGAGGCCACACACTTGAACTCAGGAAGATGAGTCTCCCAAACGCCAGACTCTCCACAGCACCACTTGGTTGTCCCTAAGAGGTTCAGTGAAAATAAAGATGTAATTATCCCCAAAAAAAACCTCCTGAAATTCATCCCTGGATCTCTTGGGGTTTCATGGAGCTCAGGTTAAGAATCCCTTGCACTAGGGATACAAAGATAAATACAAGGTATGAGGAAAGAAGCAGCATAGTTAGTAATGTCTGATTTAAGCTTTGAAGAAATGTAATAGTGTGGAGAGGTAAAGATGAGGAAAAATACATTTCCCAGGGAATGGGGTGGCCTGTGCTGGTACCCAAAGACCAAGAAGTGGAATGCCAAGTTCAAGGAACAGCTAGCTGGTGTTCTAATTTGTTTAGGATATAGAGGAAAAGAGAATACTGCGAGGTAAGGTTAGAAAGGTAGGTTGAAGCTAGTTGATGAAAGATCTTAAAATGCCAAGGCTGGGAATTTATATTTTATCTAAGTGGTCTTGTCTAGGATCACAGCTAGTACCTGAGGCTGATTTGCACTCAGATCCTTCTTAATCTAGGGCTATTGCTCTATCCACTGAACCACTTAGCTGTGCATTTACCATCATTATCATCATCATCATCAGGCTTCTGTTTAGGAAGAGTATTTTGTCAACTTTGGATTGAAAAAGAGAGGCTGAAAATGGGGATTAAGGAAGGTATGCAAATACAGGCACAAGGTAATAGGAATCAGCCCCAAGATGGTGACATGACAGTAGAGCAAAAGAGATTTCTGGGAACAGGAGCCATCATGGAGGTGGAATTGAGAGGATTGCCAATGATTGTATTTGGGAAGTGAAACATAAGGAAGCAAGGATGACTCTATGGTTGTGGAGCCAGGTGATGGGAGGATGAGGGCTTTCTCTGGAGAAATGGGAACTATGAGACTCTCAGTGGCAAATACTGTCAATTGCCAAAAGTTGTCATTTCATTCTCCACCTCATCCCTTGTGTCCAATTCTTTTCTCTTCACCCACATGATTTTGTCCTGACTCAGACCCTCTCACCCCTATCCTGGAGTGTCATGATAGCTTTGTAATTGGCCTCCCTGATTCCATTCTCTCCCTTTTCCAGGCTGTGCTTTACACAGCTGCTAAAACAATTTCCCTTTAAAAAAAATACCTGCCTCAGACACTCCCCTTCTCAATAAGTCCCAGCAGCTCCCTATTACCTCTAGGATCAACTCCAGACTCTGCTGTTTAAAACCCTTCCCAACCTGGCCTTATTCTACCTTTCTAGCTTTATTACACATTATTCCCATTCATGTCCCTTGTGTCAAATCAAAATGACTTTCTTATTGTTCATACAACTATTTTCCTTACCTCAGACCTTTGCTATTAGCTGTCCACCACACCTGGAACACACCACTTTCTCATCTCCACTTTAGATCCCTCAGGCTTTAGCTCAGCTCCCACATCCCGCATGAAGCTCTCCTGGTCTCCCCTGATCTCCCCAGTTTCTAGTGTCTTCAGCCCCAAATCACTATATTTTATGCTCCACAAAAACATATGTTATCTCCCCTAATAAAATGTGAACTCTTTGAGATTATTTCCATTTGGGTCTTATGTCCCCAGTCTATACAGTGCCTGGCACATAAAAGGGACTTAGTGAATGACTTGTTTATTGATTGATTGATGCATTGCATGTTCTGACCACTTATAATACATTTATTGACCACACATAAAGGGATTTTAGTTTTCATTAAATAATATTAGTTCATCATAATGATATTTAAAAACCAACAATTAATTAGCTTCATGAACAAAGGAGTATCCACTAGCGTAGTTTCTGACTGTTCGGCTCTGCTAATGTCCTCAGTTGAAGACTGTCACCCAAAGCAGAAATGGTTGATTGAGGAGGTAAAGGGCCAAACATGGGACCAATCAATCAAAAGCATTTGCTAAGTGCCTGTTCCTTTGTTCATGAAGTAATTGTTGGTTTTCAACATCATTTTGATGAACTGACATTCTCAAATAAAAGCATTTCATTTACAATCTAAGAAGAACAAGATCATTATTATAGATGGAAAGAATTGGGCAAATCCTTCCTCTGACTTAAAGGGACACAAGTATAGACACATGTATAGGTAGATACAGAATATATTCCACTCAATAACGTAATTCAGTAAACATTTATTAGCACTTATGTGCCAGGCATGGTTTTAAATGCTGAGGATATTAATATTAATAATAATAATAACATTCCCTGTCCTTAAAAAGCTCACAATCTAAAAGAAGACAGCAAACTGAAAAGGGGAGAGGAAGATGGCAAATGGTACCCAACAGAGGAACATCTCCTTCCATGAAATTAAAACCAAATAGAAATGTGGATGGAAAGTGGAAAATGAGCATATACAAGCATATATCCAAGATTACCTTGAAGAGCAAGATGCAAATAGCCAGAGAGCTCAGTAAAAGGGGAGATTGAGTTGAATTTCCAAGACTTGAAACTGAAGAGGAAGAGTATTCCAAGCATCAGCATCTGCCAGAACAAAGGCATGGAAATGGAATGTGGAGTGTTCTGTATGAAGAATAGTAAGAAATTCAGACCACAGAAAACCAGCCCATAGAATGTGTATAGAGGGTAATGTGTAAGGATAAACTTTACATGTATCTGGAAAAATAAAATACTATTGAGAGAAAAAAATTAGAATGAAGTCAAGCTGTGAAAAACTTTCAACGCCCAAGAGTGGTTTGTACTGGAGCTCAGAGATGATAGGGAGCCATTGAAGCTTAATGTGGAAGGGTACTCGTGTGTATATGTGCATAAGTGTGAGAGTGTATGAGGTGATCAGATATTCATTGGAGAACAGACTTGCACTTCAGTCAAGTCATTGTGGTAGCACTAGGGAGCTCAGATGGGAATAGAATAGGGAGAGATTTGAAGAAGGGAAATAAATTAGGAGTCTAATGCAATGGTCCAGGCAAGAGGAGATAAAAAGTGTGCCTTAGGGTGGTCATTGTGTGAATGGAAAGGAAGAGGGTATATTCAAGAGATATTTCAAAGATAGAAATGACAAAATGTGTCAATTAGATATGTAAGATAAGAGGGAATGGGGAGTAAGGAGCAAAATCCAATTGGATTCCTGAATTATGGTAGATAATGGGAGGATGGTGGTACCCTTGACAGAAGTGAGGAAATACAGATAAGTAGAACATTTAGGGGAAAAGATAGTGTTCTGCTTTGGACATGCTTCTAGAAGAGGACCACTATCATCATGAGGATTATGTCTTGACTTGTGGGTTAATTGGATCTAAATGAGTCAGGACTTTGCAAAGTCATCACCCTCACTCTCTTCTCCAAAGTCATAGAGTCCAGTAGCATGACAAAATCAAGATGACTGGCGATGGTCCAGCTTTGGACATGTAGAATTCAAGTTACTGACAGAACCTCCATTTCAAAATGTCTAATTGGTAGTTGGATAATGAAAGTTTGGGGTTCAGGAAAGAGCATAGGGCTGAATGTATAGACTCAGGGGTTATTTGCATAATAATGGTAATTAAATCTATGAAAACTGATGAGCCATATGTGATAATATGATATGAAAAGAGAAGAGAGCTTAGTCAATCAATAAATACTTATTAAGCATTTACTATGTTCCAATCACTGTGCTAAGCAATAGAGATACATGAAAAGGCAAAACTCGAGTGCATCCATGGTAGCAATGAAAATGCAGCAAATAAAACAGAGGAGTGGTCAATGTAGAAGGAAACTTCAGAGAGGAAAGAGTGTCCAGGAGAAAGAGTGACCAACTGTGTCATATGCTTTAGAGCCATTGAGAAATCTTACTGAGAAGAGGCCTTTAGATTTGACCACTGAATAACTGGTAACTTTGGAGAGAGAGCTTTTGTTGGTGATTGAAAGGCAGGTTACAGAGGTTTTAGAGCTAAATGAAAAAAGGAGAAATGAAGACAGCAAATGTAGATGGCTTTTTCTCCCCAAGGAATTTAGCTGTGAAAGGGAGGAGAGACAGGGAAAGATAACTTAGAGAAATGTTAGGATCTACTGAGAATATATTAAGAATGGCATTGACTCGAGCATGTTTCTTGGAAGAACTGGCAGAAAGGGAAAGAATGAAAATGAGTGCAAGAGAGAGACAGAGTGGGGAGAGGGGGACAGAGATAGAGAAGGAGAAATGGAGAGAAAGAGAAGCAGAGTGGGGAAGAGAAAAAGGAGACAGAAAGAGGGAGGGGAGAGAGACAAAAATGAAAGTGAGGGTAATCCACTAGCACCAGAGGACCTGAGTTCACATCCTAAGTCCGACAGATTGCCATACAAGCTGTTGGACTACTGTTATCCCTTCCTCTCATCTATAAAATGGAGATAATAATATTCCCACTGCCTGTCTCCAAAAAATGGTAGGAAAGCCCTTTGAAAATCCTAATCATGTCATAGATATGTGAGAGGTATAGTTTAGAGAAGCCCCACATCTCCATCACAACCATACCAAGTGTGAGAGGGAGAACTGAGGACAGATCAGAGGAGCTGATGACCCAGTCACATACTTAGTTTCTCATCTCAGCAGCTCTCAGGCAGATAGAAGCCTGAGTGGACAGGTGATGATGTACAGCATCTCTCTGACTACTCCTCCCACCCCCTCCCATAAAATAATTTCCTTTCTCTCCCTCTTCTGCTCTTGTGACGGAGGGGAGGATATTGTGAGATTCAACACTTAGAAGGTTAATACATTCAAGGAGGGCAACTCCATGTCCTCTCTGCAGATTTATCACCATGCAATAAAGAACAGGGGAGTGCAGATTTCTTTTCTAGTGCCTGCACTTTGGGGAACTTATTATCGGCATCTCTCTAGGATGTTTTCTAACTAAGTCATTCTCTATGTTTTATGGCCCTGGCTCACCATCATTCACCCCTCGAGAGTGGAAACACATGACCTGGGGCCAACCTTCATCCTGATTTTATGACTAGAGAAATTGTCCTCGAGGGAGGAGAAATATCCAGAGTCACTCAACAAACTCAGTGCGACAACTTGAGCTAAAACTCAATTTTCTGTCTCCTTGTCCCCGTCCCTAAAAAAGAGAGCTCTTGGGCTCCATTTGGGGCTTGTCAGTTGCCTTGCTGTAGCTCTTGGCTGAATCCAATAACTAGCAGGATTAGAAATGGCAAGCACAAAGGGGGCTGAAAACAGCCCACCCCCTTTTTTCCCCACTGACTTGGTACTCAATTCAGTTCATTCTTTTTGTCTTCCCTTGAAGTGCTAGTGTTACAGATCCAGAAGAGAGAAGGCCATGGGACAGAGAACTGGACCTTGGGGATTCAATTACTACTAGTGGGGTGTGTTTCTTAAAATTATCATATTGGAAATTTGTTAAATCTCAATCAAGTAGGGAAAGATTTAAGGATATTTGAAGACAGCATGGAAGGAATTAGTGAATAGAGACAGATTAGCAAAAGGGATGCTTGTGGAAGCAATCAAAGGGAACTTATTCTCTGTCTGCTCTCTCTGCCAGACAAGATGGGTATCCTGATTGTCTTATTAGACTTAACAATAGCAGTAATAACCATCATAACAATAATAATAATCCCATCACTCACGTAGCACTTTAAAGTTTACAAAAAACTCTCCATGTATTTTTCATCACAAAATGATTTCATCATTTCATCACAAAAACACTAGGAAGTGAGTACTATTTCAATAAAAATCTATAGGATGTTCAGAGAGAATACTATGGTGATCGAATATGAATCAAAGCGTAGTGTTTTCAGAGTTTTGTTTTCTTGTGCTTTTTTCCTTTCTTGTGTTTTTTCTCTCTTATAATCTCTTATAATCTGAATTATTTTTGCATAGCATGACTATGGATATATGTTTAAAAGAATTACATATGTTTAATTTATATTGGATTGCTTGCTGTCTTAGGGAGGGAAGAGGAGGAAGAAGAGGGATAAAAAAATTTGGTACACAAGGGTTTGCAAAAGTGAATGTTGAAAAATATCTTTGCATGTATTTGGAAAATAATATGTTATTAACATTTTTTTAAAAAACTGTGTGATGGAAAAGATCCTGAATTGAAGTCAAAAAGCTTGGGGTTCAAGTCTTGGGACTGACTTGGGCACCTCACATCTCTAAATCTCAATTTCTTTCTCCATTAAAAAGGCCATAACAATTGGAGGCAGTGTGGTAGAATAGAAGGAGAGGTAAATTGGAGTTTAGAGAATCTGGGTTCAATTACCAGCTCTGCCACTTTCTGCCTATGTGACATTCAAGAAATCACTTAGCTATCATTTTTTCATCTCTTAAGTTAAAGCGGTTGGACTCTGGTCCCTTAGGACCCTTAAGCTCTAAATCTATGTTCTTTTACCTATCTACTCATGGGTTATTGTGAGGGTCAAATGAGATAATATATGTGCAACCCTTTATGTAATCCATGGCCTAGAACCAAAGCTCTGAATTTGCATGAAATGAATTCAGTCTTGGAGGCATCTCAAACACATTTTTCTCTTTGGCTCATGTCCCCAGCCAGGGTTTCCCCTGGGGGCATTTGAATCTGGCTAATGGCTAATTCTCCACAGAAAAGGACCCTCAGATCCCATGCAAAACTCAAGCTGTAATATATCAGATAATGAATTTTTTCAATATTCAATCCAACAAATATATTAAACTTAAAAAAACATACAGA
The DNA here is from genome assembly GCF_048593235.1 of Sminthopsis crassicaudata. NCBI lineage: Eukaryota > Metazoa > Chordata > Mammalia > Dasyuromorphia > Dasyuridae > Sminthopsis > Sminthopsis crassicaudata. The sequence goes on along the minus strand of NC_133618.1, from coordinate 50,880,390 downwards.
AAAAAAGATTCTTACACAAGATCATTAAAAAAATACAAGAAAGTCCTTTTTTTCCCTTTCTAGCAGGCTTCTACCTCCCTAGACTCATAGAGTTGAAAACTGTCTGCAAGAGGAAAACATTAGAGGTAGTTAGGGGCAGTACCCTTTTCTCTGCTTTCTCTGCCTTCATTCAGGTCCTGCCTAGTCCACATTTCTAATGAACAAGCCAGATCTGTGTTTGCCCTTAGCCTTCTGTCTCTGCTCTTTGCTGGTCCATAGTTCTGGTTCCTTCTTGGTTCAGGAATTTAATTTTCTCCAGTAACTCATCCTTTGAGGTCTAGGAAGCTTGGTGCAGAACAATGACATTGCCCATGATTCCACCATCTATAAATACTATACACCAGGTACTATGCTAAAGGTTTTACTTCTATTATCTTATCTTGATTTCCACAACCACCCTGGGAGATCATTTTTTAATCATTATCCTCATTTAACAGTTGAAATAACAGAGACTTAAGTGATTTACTTAAGGTTATATAGCTCAAGAGGGTCTGAGGCTGGATTTGAATTCAGGTCTTCCCGAATCTAGCCCCAGCATTCTATCCACTGGGCCACCTAACCACCTCCATGGGATTCTCTAATCAATTAGTCATTTGTCATTATCTTGGACACAGAAGTCTGACCCATTCTCTGCTCCTCCCATATCACCTCTCTGATAAGAAATAAGGGAAAAGATGTCCAAGAGCTAGGTCTTCTCTAAGGTTGGCCTCCCTGCTTCATACCATGCTGCCTTCACTGAGGCCATCATTCCCACCTTCTGACCATGTGGACACCACCCTCAGAACACTTTCAGCTCCTCTTGAGTTTGTTGTCTTCTCTCTTTAGAATTCTTGAAGGCAGAGACTATCCTGATTGTTTGTATTCATGTCCCCAACTCTTAGCATCTTGGCTTCTTGGAAAAGATGCTAGAGTGGTTTTCCATTTCCTTCTCAAATCATTTTACAGATGAGGAAACTGAGGCAAAAGGGATTAAATCACTTGTCCAGGTTCACACAGCTAGTAAATTCTAAGACTAGATTTTAACTCAGATAAGTCTTCCTGACTCCAAGTCCAGCTCTCTGTGCACTATGATGGCCACCTAGCTGCCTCTGACATGGCGGTAACTCATGTAAAAATACAGAAATGGGAGATGGGAGTATGAAGAAGAGCGAATAAATGAATATGGCTGGACTTGGAGCCATACAGGGAAAAAACACTTTCAGAAGAAGACATAAGAAGGCACACCCTTTGTAACCATGGAAACTGAGCTATCTTCACCATCCATGGCAGAGCATGACACAGAGCACTCATTTTTCTTATTGAATAAAATTAAACAAAAAGGAAACATAAAATAAATCTCTAGGATATTAGGATCATGCATCTGGAGCTGAGAAGGATGCTAGAAATCATGTAGCCTAACCTCATCATTATAAACAGAAGGGCATGGAGGCACAGAAATGTGACTTGCCTGAAGACAGTATTAGGAACCATTAAAAATCAGACTCTTGGACTCCAAATCCTGTGTTTTTCTTACTTCACTCAGATACTCCCTATTTCATATAGTCAGACTAATGCTTGCCTCAGTTTCTTTATCTGTAAAATGAAAGGGTTCAACTTGATGATCTTGAATGGTCCTTTCTAGTTCTACATCCAATTATTTTCTACATTTGCACAGATGGATCCTCTTCTATCAAGCCAGTTCCAATAAGATATAGATCTTCTCACTTCTTCTTCAGGGAGAAACTTGATCATTATAATTAATTACACTTCATCCAACTTCATTTTTGTTATTATCGTTTCCATTTCCATTCTAATGTCAACATGTACATTGCTTTCCTGGTTCTGTTTAATTCACTTGGTATAAATTCATATAAGTCTTCTCATTCTTCTCTGAATTCATCATAGTCTTTGTTTCTCATGGCCCAGTAATATTCCATGACATTCAAGTACCACCATTTTGTTTAGCCACTTCCCAAAAGATGTGTATATACTTTGTTTCCAGTTCTTTGCTAGGATGATACACAGAATTTTGTATATAGGGGACAATTTTATTGATAGTTTATCACCCTGTTTATATAGTAGTGATAGTATAATTTTATATACTAGTGATAGTAAATCACCTAATTTATATATGACCCTTTTCTCACTTAGAAAATAAGTTTATTTATTTCTGGATGTATCCTTTCTCCTCCTATACCCAAGGTATAGTCATGCCTTATCATAAAAAATAAAAGAGGAAGAAGAAAAAAATTCAATAAAAATCAGCTGACACATCAGCTATATCTGGCAGTATAGGCAACATTTTACACCTCATCTCCCACCTCTTAACTATTTCCCAAGAGTTCTTTCTTGAAAACATAAGATTATTTCCTCCAATTTTATAGATCTGAGAGACAGACAGAGACAGAGACCAAAAAGAGACAGACACAGAGACAGAGACCAAAAAGAGACAGAGACTAATTCTTAAAGATGAAAGAGTTAAGTAAGTAAGGAGGAGATATTTTTTTAAGAAGGAAGAGTCCAGAGAAGAGGGTAAAAGAGATGAAAACAGGTCAGGGGGTGTCATCTTCAGAGCTAGAAAGGACTTTTGCATCCTGCTGCCAACCCCCATAGTACACATATATGGAAATTGAGGTCTAGATTAGAGATGTGATTTGCCTAAATCATACACCTAACAAATAGTAAAAAGAGAAAAGATCTTAATTCAAACCTGAAATAGAGAATTTTCTCTAGGAAATTTTCCCTGAGTTATTCTTTCCACAGCTTGCACACTGTATTGGTTACAGTTGCTGAGTTTTGTTCATAATAATTCCTGGGATAATGCTTTAGGTATTGCCTTTATTTCTGAGGATGCAAAACATTGATCAAATTCTACTCAGAGAATGGCAGGAGATCTGGGCAGCAGGAGTTGACTCGGTAACTTGTACCTTAAATGACTTAGTCAAGTTCAGTAAGCAAGGGTTAGAGTCATTCAATAAGCATTTACTTAAGTGCCTGCTATATGCCAGGCACTGTGCTAAGTCCTGAGAGATTCAAAGAGAGACAAATAGTCCCTGCTCTCAAAGAGCAAAGGCAGCCTTCAAATAACTATGTTCCAATGAGATACAAGAAGAATACTTTGGGAATCATCTCACAGAGGAAAGGCACAAAGACCAAGAAGGACTAGGAAAGGCTTCTTGCAAAAGGTAGGAACAGGATCCTTAATATTCTATAAAAAGTCTGAGATGGACCCTTACCAGTTAGCCACAGAGTGGCAGGTGGAACAAGAACAGGATTCAAGCTGCTTTTCCATGAACCTTTGAGCAATAGCTAAGAGATGGGCGACTCCAGGTGTGGAATGTTATCACCATATAGAGTTGATGTTTTGGCTAAGTTTTACCTAATTTTTTTTCTTCTCTCTCTTTTATTCTTGTTTTTGGTGATTTTGGCTTTTTTTGTTTGTTTGTTTTAGTTTGGTTTGGTTATTGTGAGGCAATTGGGGTTAAGTGACTTACCTAGGGTCACACAGCTAGGAAGTGTTAAGTGTCTGAGGCGGGATTTGAATTTAGGTTCTCTTGACTTCAGGGTTGGTGTTCTATCCACTGTGCTATCTAGCTGCCCCCTCCCACCTTTTCTTCTTTATCATAAGGGATGACTCCTTGGGTGTGAGAGGAAAAGTAAATTCAGAAATAAAAGTGATAGCACCAAAAGGAAAATGGGTAAGAGATTTTACGTTCCTATAATATCCCCTATAGATTTTACCTGAGATCACACAGCTAATAAGCATCAGGACCAAGATTTGAATTTAGCACTCTTGATTCTAAGGTTAGCCCCTTTCTAGTAAACTGACTGCCTTTTGAACAATAAACTATATATCACAGGAAATATCCAAGCTGGGCTAATTGGCCACCCATCTGAGATGTTATAAAAGAGATTAGGAAAACTGATGGATAGAAACTAGGTTCAAGCTCTAACTTTGATCATTTACTGTCTGTGTGATTCTGGGCAAGTTACTTAACTCCTTTCAGCTTTGGTTTCCTCATCTGGATAAAGGCAACAATAATAGCATCTACCTCCACAAGGTTGGCAGGAGGCTCAAATGAGATAATAAAGTCTTTTTCCAATCTTAAAAGTACTAGGTACATATGAACTATTAATAATAACAATAACAACAACAATGATGATGGTGATGATGATAACATATGGCATTTATTCTGTTCCAGGCACTATGCTAAAAGTTTTTCAACAAAAAGTTCCTCTTTCAAACTTTAGAATTGTATATTTCATTGAAGTTGGAGTGAGATGACACTTTTTTGACTTAGGAGCTGAAAGGGAATCCAGTAGGAGTTTAGCCCATAGTTCCCGGAAACCCCTGGGAGATCCCATGAAAATGACCATAGTGATGGTATTAACGGGTATAAAGAGTTTTTCAACAAAAAGAGTATAAGCTGTGTGACCCTGAGCAAATCACTTAATCCCTGTCTTCCTCAGTTTCCACAGCTGTAAAATTGAATTAATAATAGCACCCACCTACCTATCTCCTTTATTGTGAGAATCAAATGAGCTAATCTTTGTAAAGTACTTAGCACAGTGCCTGGCATATAGTAGATGCTTTGTAAATGTTCCCTTCCTTCTTTTCTCTATGCCTTTGTACCACTAACTCCCTTGACTTAAATTCATTCCCATGCCTTTCTCCATTTCCCAGGATCCCTCTGGCTTTATGATATAATGGAAGTGCTATCATCTAAATGAAACCTTTCCCAATTCCTTCAATTGAGACCCCTCTCAAAATCCCTGATAATATTTATTTTTATATATGTCCTTGTCATCCCCTCTTCCCTTTGTTAGAATATAATCTCTTTTGGAGTAGAGATTGTTTCATTTTGTTTTTTGTATTTATTTAGAACCTCTTGGCACAATGCCTGACACATAGTTCATAGTGCTTAATAAATATTGGTTGATTATAATTGTTGATGTTCATTTCTTATAACCCCATAATAGTTAATTCCCATATCATAATTTGTCCCATCAATGGAAATCTCAACTTTGTTTCTAATTCTTTGCAATAGCTAAAAAAATATTGCTGCCACTAATATTGGCCAATTAGTAGACATCAGTTAAGCACCTACTATGTACCAAGCACCATGTGAGGGGAAAAGGATAAAGATATAAAAAATAAACTAGGTCCCACTCCCAAGGAATATCCATTCTAATGGGGAAATCAAATACATGTAAATTACAGAGAGAATTCTACCTTTGACTTTACATCAAAGTAGTGGGAATCTCTGGGTCACTTTAATTGTCTCTTGCTGCCCATGAAAATAAATTCAAAATGGTTTATTCTGGGAGAAGCAGGGGAGACCCCCCAAAAGAAAATGGTTTTAGACTCAAAAAAAAAAAAATAAACCACATACACGCAAAGGAGCTTCAGGAGGCATCCAGCATTGTACTTTCTATTTTTGCACACTTAAAATAAAAACACCACAAGCGACTTTTATGTGGTGTGGGGGCATTGCTTTGCAAGCATATTAAGCTCTATAAAAGTTTACAACATTTTTTACAAAATTAGAAAGATAGAGCCAAGGTAAGCCCTGAAGGACCTTGGCTTTCCCACCATCTCCTTTGTGTTGAATCTCTTCTGTAACCTTGCCTCTATATTCCTGGAAATTGGTACTGTCTGGGATTCTCTTGTTGATTTTTATCCTTCATTCTCAAAGAGGATATGACATCAGGGAAGTGATTCCATGATATGCATGTGAATTGGATTTAAGTGAGGGAGGGCTGTACAAAATTACCAGTCTCACTTTCTCTTCTGGAACCATCTGGGTCCAATGGCAAAATATAGATCAAGATCCTAGAGATGGCCCCAGATGCACTGGGTGATCCTGGTCTTTTTAAGCTAAAATCTTTCCTATGTCTCAGTTTGTCTGAGGCAATACCCGTTCAGTGATCTCTTTTACCTAGTCATAAAAAAATCAGTCTGAGAGGAGAAGACCCTCAGGATTTCAGGCCCAAACAGAAACACTTGCTATTTACACTCAGACTGAGCCATCAAAATCCAAACAATGGACAAATGGGCTGGGATTTATTGTTGACCAGTCAACAAGAGCCAGAGTGATCTCAGTTTAAGGCTTGGTCCTAGCCCATAAACCCCAGGATATCCTATGAGGCTTCAATGATGGAAATTTACTTTCCTTTGAGAAGAGCACTGGGTCTGGGGTTCTATAATCCGAAGGCAAAATGTGTGCTATGAATAACTTCCACCCAGCTGTGAACATCCATGGGTGGAATTTTCGCCCACAGACGTTGCCAGTTAGTGGAATGTTGGAGTTGCAAAAAGCTGCAGAGAGAGCGCCCATTTCCATTTCCTCCATTTTATAGATAAAAGGACTGAAGCCTTGAGGGATATAACTTACTTGCTTGAGATTGCACAATTAGTGGTTGAACTTATACTAAGACTCTGAATTTCTGATGGTTACCCAGGGCTCTTAGCACCACATCACAGTACCAAAGACTCCCTTCACCCATGATTTCCCATAATCCCCATACATTTTGAATTTTATTCTTTACAGGAATGTTCTGAGATTCAAAGAAGAAAAAGGGTGATTTGGTTAGAGGAATATATGCCATATTAGCTAGTTTTTCTTTACTTTTTAGACCCCCCCCAAAAAAAAACCCTTTGATTGGTCCAGTGCCCTAAAATTCAAACCTTTAACTTTCCAGTCATATATTCCAGACCACAAGGAATCAGCCCTCGTCTCAGACTTGGTGGCCTCCAATAGAAATTGAACGGAACTAGGTTATCTAATTTTAATGTTTGTCTTTTTAAAAACAAATTTTGTTTTCTGTTTCTTACATCATCATGGTTATTTCATAGCATTATCTCATATGACAAATGTTATTTTAGAGAAAAAAATCAGCATATTGATTGATACATTGATACATTCCAAAAACCTATGCAACATGTTAACACCTATTAGCTTCTCACCTCCAAAAGGGCCACTTTTTGCATCTCTTCATTTGAATCCTGCTTGATTTTTATAATTTTGTTACCTTTCCTGGCATGCCCTTGTTCTTTCCATTTACATTGCTGTAGTCACTGTGTATATAATTTTCTTGACTCCATTGACTTCACTCTGCATCGGTTCACACAAATCTTTTTAGACTTCTCTACATTCATCACCTGCAGCATTTCTTGCAGCACAGTAAACAGTCCATTTCATTCATGTACCACAATTTGTTTAGTCATTTCTCAATAAATGAACATCTACTTTGTTTCCAATTCTTTGCTATCACAAAAAAAGTGCTTCTATAAGTATTTTGGAGTATATAGTAACTTTCTTCTAATCAATGACTTCTTTGGGGAATGAACAAAATAATGGAATCTCTGGTTCAAAGGGTATTTTTATCTGCATAATTCCAGATTGTTTTCCAAAATGTTGTATTATTTTACCAATGCACCAATAATGTATTGGTGTGCTGATCCCTCCAACCCCCCCAACATTGACTGTTATCATTCTTTGTCATTTTTGCCAATTTGTGGAATGTGAAGTGAAACCTCAGGGCTGTTTTAATATATAATAGAATTAAATATTTAGTGCTAATGGCTCGATCATGCCAGAATAATTAAAATGCCAATACTACCAAAACTAATTTATATTATGTTGATCAAATTACCAAGAGATTACTTTATAGAACTTAATAATAATAATAATGCTCATTTGAAAAATAAAAGATCCAGAATAACAAAGGAAATGTTCAGTCTCATTTCTATTATCTAAATGGCAGCAACAATTGGCAAAGATTTTCTGGTATGAATATTGAAATCCAAAACCAGAAAATTTCAGTGATTTAAATAAAATCAGTGAAGATTTCTATGACAGTGAGGCTGATAAAAAGCTTTTTTTTTTTTAGAAATATTTATTTATCGCTTTTTTTATTTACTACATATATATGGATAATTTTTCAATATTGACAATTGCAAAACCTTTTGTTTCAACTTTTCCCCTCCTTTCCCCCACCCCCTCCCCCAGATGGCAGGTTGACCAATACATGTTAAATATGTTAAAGTATAAGTCGAATACAATATATGTGTATGTGTCCATACAGTTATTTTTCTGTACAAAAAGAATCAGACTTTGAAATAGTGTACAATTAGCCTGTGGAGGAAATAAAAAATGCAGGCAGACAAAAATAAAGGGATTGGGAATTCTATGTAGTGGTTCATAGTCATCTCCCAGAGTTCTTTCGCTGGGTGTAGCTGGTTCAATGCATTACTGCTCTATTGGAATTGATTTGGTTCATCTCATTGTTGAAGAGGGCCACGTCCATCAGAATTGATCCTGATGAAAAGATTTAACAATGATTTCCTTTTCCACTATAATGACACTGACAGACCTTAGAAAGGGTATGTTATTATGCCTAAGAAAAACTATATCTTGTTCTGGCTTTCCAGACAAGAAAACACCATCTGACTTGATCCCAGAATGTTTCCATTTTATATCATCTAAATAGTTCATAGAGAGGTACTCTCCCAATCTGCTAGTATGATTGATTTACTATGCACACCTTCTTTTGGTATTCCTCATTATTCTTACCCTCTTTTGGCCTTGGTTTGTTGGATACTGGGACAATGATAGGATTTTGTGTTTATGTCTTTCAAAATCTTTGCCCAACCATTATCACCACAGGAGTCCATAGACTTGCAGACAAGTCTATGAACACTGGGCTCTATAAGCTGAAATTGAAATATTTCATCAGAAACCACAGTTGTCTAGGGATGTAAAGGGGTGAATTTGATTGGTACTTCTGCCTGACCTGTGTCATAGCACCCTTATAATTCATGGCTGCTGAAATTTTTATCTGGGCTCATGTCAACCAAAATGAGCATACATAATGAAAACATTAGAGACAGCTAACTGGATTAATGGATAGAGTGCTGAATCTAGAGTCAGGAAGACCTAAATTCAAATCCAGTTTCAGACCTTTACAAGCTGTTTGACCCTGAGCAAGTCATATAATCTTGTTTGCCTCAGTTTCCATGAGCTGAGAAGGAAATGGCACACCAGTCCAGTATCTTTATCAAGAAAACCCCAAATAGTGTCACATAGAGTCAGACATGAGCACCAATAAGAATAAAAATGTAGGCATAGTTAAGCTATAGCTGCAATTACAATCTGCTATACTACAGTATTTTTTAATATCTATCATGTCTTTTCCCTCTCCCTGCTTTTTTATCCTCTGTGGACATAATTCCATTCTGAATATTTCTTTACACTATTGTCTTTTTCACCATTAATTCCAAATTTACAAAGTGGCCTTTGAGAATTTATATCAAATCTTGAGCAAATATGGATCCACAAATAATCTGGGAACGAGCACTTAATAGGTCTATCAAGTATAAATTTAGGCAGCACATCATCCAAGAGAGAAGTTGGCATAAAGCAAGCTTAACAATAACCTCTCTAGGATACTGAAGACACTCTACCTCATTTTAAAAGTTCTTTAGAATTGTCCCAACTTTGGAGGATCTTTGAGTACTTTCTTTGAGTAGCTTTGCTGTTGTGTAGGACCTGTTACCCACGGAGCTTAGGGCATCATCCCATGGGTTCTAAGCTGTATAGAATTGAGCAAAAATGGGTCAGGGTTGGTATGAGCTGCCCAGATGAAGACTATAGTTACCAAGAACAATGACACAAGCTAGGGAGCTGCTCTGGGTATAAATGTCTTTGGAAAAGGATGAGGAAAATTCAGCGTTTAATTAATAAATTCCTGTTTATGGATCTGCACAACTATATTGGCATTTAGCTCCAACAGCCTGCTATTAACTTTTTATTTATATTGATATTGCATTCAGTGCCTTATGTTAATATATTTTGCTTATTTCTATTATTTATTTATTTATTAGTGTTTATTTATTATACTTACATTAATATTGCAGCATCCTGGATCTCAGCCATTCAATCTTATTGAAATGGTAATAATAATTTTGTTCTTGTTATCATTCAGTCATTTTTGAGTCTTTATGCCATTTGGGGTTTTCTTGGCAGGGATCCTGAAGAGGTTTGTCATTTCTTCTCTAGTTCATTTTACAGATGAGGAAACTAAGACAAATAGGGTTAAGTGACTTATCCAGAGTTATACAACTAATAAGTAACTGAGTCTGGATTTGAATTCAAGTTTTTCTGATTCCAGATTAAGTGTTCTATCTACTGTACCACTTCGCTACCCAATAATAATAATAGAAGCTAAATAGTTAATAATTTATGTAGTGCTGATAATGTATCAAACACTAGGCTAAGTGCTTTATAAAAAACTATTTATTTGACCTTAGCAGTCACTATAAACCTGGTGCTATTATTATCTTCATTTTGTAGAAGAGAAAACTGAAGTAAATAAAAATCAAATGACTTGATAGGGTCATACAGCTAAGTATCTGAAGCAAGATTTGAATCAGGTTTAATATTCTAGCCATTGGGCCTCTTAGTTGCCTCAGGTAACAAATAGAGATTTATAACAATAGACTGAGGTTGGGATCCAGAATATGTATGTCCCCAATAGCCATCTATGTGGATTAGGTGTTCCATCAAAACATATCCAGAAGATTATCATATGATATGTGAGGTTTTCCTACCTTTTAAATGTGACCTTTATTTCCTGTGTTGGAATGAGATGCCTGTCTCCTGAGATCTACTTCATAGACATCTCAGCCCTGTTTGACTTCTAATTCACTTTTTTAAAAAAATATGCTTTAACTTTTAAACTTTCAAAATCCTATTTATTCCATTTTCATAGAACATGACAGGTTTTTTAAAGAATATGTACCATTGTAATTTTTTAATATTCTCTAAATTTCTTACCTAAAAAAAGCCTCAAAAACAAAATTAATGTTATAAAATTGCAAATGATAAGCTTGACCTTGGATAGAATATGTAATAAAACACATCCCTCCATCCCCTGTCCCTGCCCATTCCTTTGCAGAGGTATGGGGAGATTCACAAGCATGGGGCATTGCCTCTATTATCTATCTGGCTGTCTCATTCTTGGTCTCTTTGTCTGTATGTGTGTGTGTGTGCCTTTTCATGTCTCTCTGTGTCTCTGTATGTCTTTCTCTTCCACATTGATTTTTTGGTTTCTTTTTTTTTTATGTCAAGGCAATTGGGATTAAGTGATTTGCCCAGGGTCACACAGCTAAGAAGTGTTCAGTGTCTGAGACCAGATTTGAACTCAGGTCCTGCTGACTTCAGGCTAATGCTCTATCCACTGCACCATTACTTCTTTAAAAAAAAAAAAAAAGTTGTTATATGTTATATGAGATTATGAGATGACTCTCTGGGAGAGAGAAGAAGAAGACAAGAGAAAGTTAGGTGATATAAAAAGATGTGAATTAAAACGTATTTTAAGAGACTCAATATAATGGAAAATTGTTTAACAATTAGAGTAGTCCAGATGATAAATGGGTTCTCTTAGGTAATAGTGAGGTCTCCATCACTGGAGGTGTTCAAGTTAAGCAACCATTTGTCAGAGGTATTATAATATTCTCATTTAATAATGTTCTTCCTCTCTCTAGCCTCCTACAACTATACCTCCATACCAGTTGCCTCACTTGCTCCTATGCTCTCCTCTCCTCTTAGCTACACAAAGGCTGAACCCCTAACCCCCTTTTTTCAGTCTTTATCGTTCATGTCCTCTCTGCAATCTTGGACACCAGTGATCACCCTTTTATCTTTGAGATTTCTCTTTAGGTTTTCATGACATTGCTCTCTCCTGGTTCCCCTTTTTCCTATCTGATCATGCTTCAGTTTATTTGATCTTGATCCTGGTCATGCTCAATAGCTGTGGGGGCCCCCAGGGCTCTATCCTGAATGCTCTTCTCTTCCCCTTCCATACTGTTTTACTGAACTGAACACGTACAATCTGACTTGATTGTTTGGGTTTGGATTGGAATGGGTGATCTCTGATATCTTGATACCAAGATCCTGTCATTTTTTTAGCCCTCATCTCATCAGGGAGCCTTTTCACTTTGTCCCATCACAGCCCCCTATGCCATGACTATAGACATCCCCCTGCTAGTTGCTAAATCAGGATATGCTCATACCCAGAATACCCCACATCCATAAGACAAACATCTTAACCAACTAGCCATATTATCCTAATGAGCTTGTCCTGCTCATGTTGCCAACCCTCCTCCCACATTGCCCTTGATGCCGGGAGGAGGTGCTACTTGGGTACCACTTCAAGGACTTTACAGTACATGCCTTCCTGCTTTCTCATGATTTGAGCATCAAAGTAAGACCCCCTTGTCCCTGAGAGATGCTGTGTTTACAAGGGCTGGAGGGCTCCATATGACGCACAGAGCAAAGCTGGTCCCACTTCTGTGCTCCATGGAGTCTGAGGTTAGCAGCTGTAAACTGTGGTTGTGGCTGGAAAAGAGGCTCAGCAGAAATGTCATCTCTTTCCGTACTGATTGCAAACCCATGAAATCCCCTCAGTTGCAGTGAATATAAATCAGGTAGGCTTTTTTCCCAGCTATTATCCTAAGGGCTGGTGCACTCCAGGCTCTCAGAGATGTTTTATCTTGAATGTCTCCCCAATCTTAACCATAACTAGGAATGTCTTTATCTGGGGCAGAAATGAGTAAGGAGGGAAGGTGGTAGCCAGATACCAGTCATATTATGAGTGTGTTCAGAGGCTTGGCAGAGGAGGAATGGAGAGGCAAGTATTGAACCCTTGCCCCTGTGGTAGTTGGAGCAGGTTTTGTGAGTGAGGTACTGATATGACAGCACCCTGGGATGATGACCTGGGGATGGTCCAAGGAGCAAGTGTGTATAGTATAAAACATCAAAAAGCTTAGAGGTAAGGCATGAGGATGTCAGTCACCACAGGGATGAAGCAGGTCACCAAGGAAGTAAATAGATTTCCTTTCCTGGGATGAAGGCTCCCATTACCACCAAAACCCCTGTATGTATGGGGAGATCCTGAGGCAGTCTCGTTTGCTTTTATTTTCAGCTCTGCTCCTCCCTCCTTTTATCATTTTTCTTATCTCCATGGAGCATAAATTACAGCAAGAAGCATCTCCATGCTTCCTGAATGCTTAAGCTTCTCAGACAGAAATTAGTCTTGATTGATTGAATTAAATCAATTTTCCCAACACTTTTGTCAGAACTGACCTTCAGCCACTGTGATCTCACAAAACCAGAAGATTGAGATGGAATTCATAAATAAATAGTCCACAGTGGGTTGTGCTAGAAACTAGAATATTTGGGGGACATCTCTAAATTTTGACCTTGCCAACAACAGGTCTCATATTCAGTGTTGGAAACAAAATACTGGGCTTAATTTGGGCCTATATATACAACTTAAATAGTGCCCCAATATATCCTGAAGCATCTTCCCCAAGTTCCCTAGAGCCCCAAAACATATGTAATAGAAAGAACACTTGTTGAGGCAAGAGACCTTCAATCAAATTTTGCACTTCCCTTTGTGACTTTGGACAAATTACCCAACTGCCAGACAAAGAAGTCATACCTGAAGACCTACGAAGGCCTCATCCAATTTTAAGCCCATGATTCTATGCTTTAGCTAATCTGAATTTTCCTTGACACAAAAAGGAAGAGGAATAATGACATAAGACCCAAACCTAGGAATCCTGAAAGCCAATATACTCAATGTCATGTTTCTGAGCCTCTGGAATATAGCAGCCACACTATGGAACCATGGAAACTTGAAAGCAATGGAAGCCTTTGAATAAAGCCAAAAGCTAGGTATAGATCCCTTCTCTTTCAATTCATTAGCTCTACTTCTTAGCAATTGGAGCTTCTGAAAAATTGATCATCTTGGTGATTGTCAATTTTCCCTTTCAAAGTATGCAAATGTTGGTGGAATACATGAAGTGTGACACAGGCAGATTGGCTCCCAGGATTTATAAGGAAACCTCATCTCCTCAGCTGACAACAGAAAATTTATCACCACAGCCACCCATGATCTTGAGGCCACAGGCCATAGCCTGAACCTCCAGTCCCATGGTGTGAATTTGCTTTTGCAACCAGGATTTTTAGCCAATGCTGAGTCTAGTATTTCCACTAGCACCTCATTAACCAGTGCCCTAGCTCATCCTTAGTCATTATTGGCTCTGGACAATTGCTTTTAAAAGCTTGTTTTGTGGATGAATAATTGCAAAAATATAAATCATTCAGATAAACAGAAGAAGGAATAACATAAATAACCCAATCTTAGAAAAAAAATTGAACACGCCATTAACAAACTTCCTAAGAAAAAGATCCTGAGGACCACTTGGATTCACAAATGAATTCTACCAAACATTTAAAGAACAAGTAATCCCAGTACCTTATAAACTATTTGGAAAAATAGGCAAAGAAGGATTCCTACCAAAATTCTTTTGTGATATAAATGTGGTGCTGATACTTAAAACAGGAATAGCCAAAAGAGACAAAAGCCAGTTTCCCTAATGAATATTGATATAAAAATTGTAAGTAAAATACTAGCAAAAAGATTACAGCAATACATCACATATCACACTATGACTTGGTGGGATTTATGCTAAGAATATAGGGCTAGTTAGATATTGGAAAAAACTATCAGTATAATTGACTTTGTCAATAAGAAAACCAACAGAAATCATATGATTATCTCAGTGGAAAAAATACAGCATCCATTCTTTTTTTTTAATACTAAAGAGTATAAAAAGTTTATCTTAAAGTAAAAAGTAAGATCTATTTAAAGCTACCAGCAAGCATTCTCTGTAATAGGATAAGCTGAAAACCTTCTCAATATAATCCTGATAGAACCAGGATGTCCATTATCACTTCTATTATTTAATATCATACTGGAAATGCTAGCTATAACAATAAAAAAAGAAATAGTAATGGAAGAAATTCTAATGGGCAATGAGGAAACAAAAATTACCACTCTGCAGATAATATGATGTTATACTTAGAAAATCCTTAGAGAAAATCCTAGAAAAACCAAAAAACAATTTGAAATTAACAACTTTTACAAAGGTGCACTTTACAAAATAAACCCACATAAACCATCAGCATTTCTATATATTCCTAACAAAGTCCAGCAGCAAAACATAGAAAGAGACGTTGCATTAAAAATAGCCATAAGCAATATAAGGCTAACTGCCAAGACAAACTCAGATACAATAGGAACATACTATAAAACAGTTTTCATACAAGTAAAATCAAATCTAAACAACTGGGAAAATATTAATTATACGTGGGTAGGCTGAGCTAATATAATAAAAATTATGATTCTATCTAAATTAATCTGTCTTTAGTGCCATTCCAATCAAGCTATCAAAAAAGTTACTTTATAGTACTAGAAAAAATATCAAAATTCTTTTGGAAGAACAAAAACTCAAAGATATTAAGAAAATCAATGAAAAAATACAAAAGAAAGTAGTCCAGCCATACCACATCTCAAACTGTTTTAGAAAGTGGTAATTATCAAAAAACAATCTGGTATTGACTAAGAAATAAGTAGAGACCACACCTGAAGTCAGGAGGACCTGAGTTCTCAAATCTGGACTCAGACACTTAATTTTTCCTAGCTGTGTGACCCGGGCAAGTCACTTATCCCCAATTGCTCATCAAAGGAGGAAAGAAAGAAAGAAAGAAAGAAAGAAAGAAAGAAAGAAAGAAAGAAAGAAAGAAAGAAAGAAAGAAAGAAAGAAAGAAAGAAAGAAAGAAAGAAAGAAAGAAAGAAAGAAAGAAAGAAAGAAAGAAAGAAAGAAAGAAAGAAAGAAAGAAAGAAAGAAAGAAAGGAAGGAAGGAAGGAAGGAAGGAAGGAAGGAAGGAAGGAAGGAAGGAAGGAAGGAAGGAAGGAAGGAAGGAAGGAAGGAAGGAAGAAAGAAAGAGAAAGAGGAAGGGAGGGAGGGAGGGAGGAAGGAAGGAAAGAAGGAAGGAAAGAAGGAAGGAAGGAAGGAAGGAAGGAAGGAAGGAAGGAAGGAAGGAAGGAAGGAAGGAAGGAAGGAAGGAAGGAAGGAAGGAAGGAAGGAAAGAAGAGAGAGAGAATGAAAGAAGAGAAAGAGAGAGGAAGAAAAAAAGAAGAGAAAGAGAAAGAGAGAGGGGGGAGGGATGGAGGGACGGAGAGAGAGAGAGAGAGAGAGAGAGAGAGAGAGAGAGAGAGAGAGAGAGAGAGAGAGAGAGAGGGAGGGAGGGAGGGAGGGAGGGAGGGAGGAAGGAAGGAAGGAAGGAAGGAAGGAAGGAAGGAAGGAAGGAAGGAAGGAAGGAAGGAAGGAAGGAAGGAAGGAAGGAAAGAAGAGAGAGAAAGAATGAAAGAAGGAGAAAGAGAGAGAAGGGGGAGGGATGGAGTGATGAAGAGAGAGAGAGGGGGGGGAGGGAGGGAGGGAGGAAGGAAGGAAGGAAGGAAGGAAGGAAGGAAGGAAGGAAGGAAGGAAGGAAGGAAGGAAGGAAGGAAGGAAGGAAGGAAGAGAGAGAAAGAATGAAAGAAGAGAAAGAGAGAGGAAGAAAAAAAGAAGAGAAAGAGAAAGAGAGAGGGGGGAGGGATGGAGGGACGAAGAGAGAGAGAGAGAGAGAGAGAGAGAGAGAGAGAGAGAGAGGGAGGGAGGGAGGGAGGGAGGGAGGAGGAAGGAAGGAAGGAAGGAAGGAAGGAAGGAAGGAAGGAAGGAAGGAAGGAAGGAAGAGAGAAAGAATGAAAGAAGAGAAGAGAGAGGAAGAAAAAAGAAGAGAGAGAGGGGGGAGGGATGGAGGGACGAAGGGGGAGAGAGAGAGAGAGAGAGAGAGAGAGAGAGAGAGAGAGAGGAGAGAGAGAGAGAGAGAGAGAGAGAGAGAGAGAGAGAGGAAGGAAGGAAGGGAATAGAGGATAAGTGGAATAGAAATAGATTGGGTACAAATTACATTATTGTAAATGATCATAGAATTTGGTATATGATAAACCCAAGATCCAAAGTTTTGAAACAAAAACTGATTATTGAAAAAAAAACTGCTGAGAAAACGGGGAAAACAAGAAAGAAACTAGATAGGAAAGAATTTAGGTTCAAAAAAGAGAGAGCATTACAAAATATAAAATAGATAATTTTGATTATATAAAATTTAAAAAGTTTTGCATAAATGAAACCAATGAATCAAAATTATAAGGTAAGAAGAAAACTGGAGGAGGGAGCAACTAATATCTCTGATAAAAACCTCATTTCTTAAATATATAGAGAACTGAGTCAAAATTGCTAAAAGTGCAAATTATTTCCCCCAACTGATGGATGGTCAGAGGAGGATGTGAACAGTTTTCAGACAAAGAAATCAAAGCTATTTAAGTAGTCATGTGAGAAAAAATGCTCTAAATCACTTGATCAGAGAGATGCAAGTTAAAACAACTCTGAGATACTAGCTCACACCTATCAGAATGGCTAATATATTAAAAAAAGAAAATATTGGATGTTGGAGGGGATGGGGAAACTGGGACACTAATGCCACTTCCAGTCAATATCCCCAAGATGTCATTAAAATGGGGAAAGGACCTATTTGTACCAAAAAATTCATAACACCTCTTTTTGTGGTAGTTAAGAATTGGACATCAAAAAGATGCTCATCAACTGGGGAATTGTTGAACAAGTTGTGACATACGATTTAATGGAATAAATTATTATAAGAAATGACAAGCAGGATAATTTCAGAAAAACCTAGAAAGACTCACACAAAATGATGCATAGTGAAGTGTGTAGAACCAGGAGAACGTTGTACATTGTCACAGCACTATTGTGTGATAAAGAATCGTGAATGACTAAGCTATTCTCAGTAAAAACAATGATCCAACACAATACCAAAAAACTAGTGATGAAACATACTAGACATCTCCAGAAAAGAATCCATATTGACTGAATACAGACTGAAGCTTGCTGGGTTTTGCTTTTTTTCTTTTATTTAAATTCTCTTGCACAGAATTATTAATAAGGAAATGTTTTATGTAATTGCACATATATAGCTTATATCTGATTGTTTACCATCTCAGGGAAGATGGAGGGAAAGGAGAGAGAATTTGGAACTCAAAACTTTAAATAAAAAATGTTTTTTAAAATGGGGGAAAAAATTGGAGCTGCTTCCAGGCTTGGAGGAACTGGGTGCTATGTTGAAATGTGGAAACCATTATCCACTGACCAGGTTTTGTGTGCTTATAGGGTGGGTCACATTTCAGGTAAATTCATAGCTCATACCCTGTGATTATCACTTCAAAAGAATGGGATTCCCTTTATTCTGCATTGTCCATTTGGTAGAAAAAGGTCTGCAGGACAAGGAGATACACATTCTCTCTCTCTCTCTCTCTCTCTCTCTCTCTCTCTCTCTCTCTCTCTCTCTCTCTCTCTCTCTCTCTCTCTCTCTCTCTCTCTCTCTCTCTTTCCTGTCTCTCTCTCTCTTTCCCCCTCTCCTCTTTCTATTTCTCTGCCTGTATCTCTATATCTGTCTGTCTGTCTCTGTCTCCTCTCTCTGCATCCCTCCTTCTGTCCATCTTTTTATCACCCTTCTTTGTTCCTTCTTTCTGTGTCTCTTTTTTTTCTGTGTCTTTGTCTTTCTCCTTGTCTCTCTGTTTCCATCACTCACTTTATCTCTTTTTCTCTCTGTTCCCAGGGTCACAAAATTAATTAAAAATCAGTAGAGATTCAAGCCCAGGTTTCACCTGACACTGATCCTAATTCTCTTTAACTCTCCATTCCACCATTTTCTGTTAATAGCATTAAATGATGTCACTCAGAGAGAGCATTTCCTGTTGTAGCTACCCTCATCCACTGCTTTTCCCCCAGGTATTACATTGCTCTTTCTAATTTGCCCTCTGACAATATATAAAATATTTAAAAAGAGATTCTAGTTCTGTGCTATCTGTTCTAATTTTAAAATAAGAAAATTGAGGTACAAAGACAGGAAATGACTTGTCCGAGATCACACAGCCACTAAGCAGCAAAGTGGGGATTCAAGAGATCATAGATATAGAGCTGGAATGAACCATAGAGCTTAACTCATTTTACAGATCAGTAGAAGATGAAATGACCAGTCCATAGAAAGTGTCAGAGGTACCATTCAAATCCATATGTGTCCAACTTCAAGTCCAGAACTCTCCCTACTCCTCTACTGCTTTTGCTTACTGTACTACATGAGTCATAACAAGTAACATTGGTGCCAGGACAAAAGAGCATAAAATTTTCCATAATATCAACTTTTAAAGACAAATTTGGGGGTTTGTTGTTGCTGTGGCCGTTCAGAAGTTTTCAGTCATGCCCGACTCTTGGTGAATGCACTTGGGGTTTTCTTGGCAAAGATGTTGCAATGGTTTGTCATTTTCTTTTCCAAAATTTTTTTCAAGAAAAAAAGAGTAACACTAGGGAAAAGACCTTGGTATCCATAAGGCTATAGGGAGAGACCATTGCTCCAGGGAGGGAGAAGAATTGGGACAGGAGTCAAGGGATTCAATAGGGGTGAAGCCATCATGGTTGGAGCCTACACACTGAAGGAGTGAAAATATTCAGCACCCTCTAAATTTCAGGGCTATTAAGAAATGTTCCAGTCTGCTCACCGTAGCTGTAGATTTGATACTACGGTGTCTTTTGCCTAGCAGATCACTCTAGACCCTGCTCCTATAGCCTCAGACAAGCCACTTAATGTGCTAATGCTTCATTTCTAGCAATGATAATAGGGACAGGGACCAGATCTGTGATTTCATTAGTGTAAGGAACTCTCAAATGGAAGATTCCCTCTGCCAGGGCAGGTTGGCACCTTCTCAGAAACTTGCTGTCTTAGAGACTTACCTAAGATTTCCCTAACATTTTGATTTTTAAAGGCAATTTGTATACATTTTTAAAGTATTTTATATACATTTACATCAGTGGGGTGGTTGAATAAACAGAATTAAGAAGCCTTGAGTTCAAACCCTGCCTCAGATATTCTATAATTGTGTGATGTGGGCAAGTCACAAATTCTCTAAGCCTCAGTTTCCTCACCTGTGAAATGAGGGTGATAATAGCAGCTGCTTCACCAAGTTATTGAGAGAAGAATATGAGATAACATATATGTTTTATAGGTAGATAGATAAATAGATACATGCATATACACACATGTATTGTATTATATATACATACATACATGTATTACATATGTGCGTGGGTATAGTTTGTATATAATATATGCATACTATATTTATATGTGTGTAAAATACATGTTTATATAATTATATGTGTAAGTGTGTGATATATGTATATTATATACATCAGGGGTTCTCAAACTACGGCCCGTGGGCCAGATGCGGCTGCTGAGGACATCTATGCCGCCCGCTGGTTATGGCAAATGGGCTGAGGGCGGGGACAGAGTGTGAGCTTTTGTTTTTACTGTAGTCCGGCCCTCCAACAGTCTGAGGGACAGTGAACTGGCCCCTATTTAAAAAGTTTGAGGACCACTGATATACATTGTGAAATATGTGTTCTGTATTATAAACATATTTGTTTATATGTGTTATATATGGTAAGTGTGTGATATGTCTGTGTATATATGTGTGTAATATATTATATGGGTATAAATATATATCCTATACATATTTTACGTATGTGTTTATATATTATAAATGATATATGTATATATGTGTGCATAATATATGCGTATGACATCTGTATAGATGTGTGTAATCTATTATATTGTGTAATATATATTATATGTACTGTGTTTATCCATATACATATGCATACACAGAAAATCTATGTTTTACAGATAAGGAAACTAAGGCACAGAGAAATAAAATTATTTGCTCGGGGTTACCTGGCTAACAGGTGTCCCGGGAGGGATTTGAACTTGGATTTCTCACTCTTCTCTTCTACCTCATTCCTCTTGGCTGTGAATACACTGTTTGGATCCTTCAGCACCCTCTGGAGGTCTGGAAGGGTAAACAACAAGTCCTTGGAGAACAACATTCTTCCCATGTAGTTCTAGTTTCCTTCACCTCCTGTCCTTGGTGGTAGGAAGCCTGTGACTTCAGTGATCTCCTAAAGTAGGCTGTCTTAATCAGTTAACTTAAAAGAAAAAGAATAGACAGGAGAAAATGAAAAAAAAAAGGTATTCTGACTAGTTACAGTGAAGCAATGAAACATTCAATTAATTTGCTTCGAAACTGTCTATCTTATACATGGTATCCCCCAAAGCCTGAGTTCCTACTATCCACTATAGCACCACTTAGCTGCCCCTTCTCTTTGCTCTTATTAAAAACTTCAAACTGCATATGATTTTGTATAGAAGAGGCAGCCTCTGAGTCAGGGAGACCTGCATCCAAGTCCTTCCTTTGACATATACTAGCTTGGTCACCTTGGCTCATTTAACGTTTCAATTCCTCAGGAGATTCTCCAAGACCAAAAGTTGCAGAAAAGGGTCAGATCCATTTCCCCATGAGAAGTCCTCTGTCCCAGTGAAATTACATATATAATCCAGATATTGATTTCTATTTCAGGTGTCAACATCATTGACAACCCCTACTCTTTGTTGGAATTGTTAGAGTCATATCAAGAAGCACATATTCAACTCATAGGAACAATGTGATACTTGGGGCTTGACAATAACAAATCCTAGATGTGAGACAGCATTCATGTCCAGTGAATTTGGACCTGACTTAAAAATCTCTCTCTGATGTTAAGTTCCTGTGTAATGCTAGGTAAATCACTGTCCTCTGGGTCTGCTTGCTCGTCTATTAAATATGGGCCTTGGAATAGATCAACTCTTGGATTCCTTCCAACTCTAGACCTCCAGGTTGAAGAGCAGTTGTTTCTCTGTGGTTGGTGAAATCCTCCAAATGTTTCCATTTGCAAATGACATTTTATTGATTGCATCAAGTCTCAGATCAGAGCAAAACCTCATGGAAGAAATTCATGATCACTCAAAAGAATCTGGCCTGTCTGGTCCACAAACACAAGACCAAATGGATAAGGAATGTGTATTGGGCAATGTCTATTGCCCAGATTTCAAAATGCATCTGAATAGACTTGCCCAATATTGTGTATATTTAGGGCAGACAACACAGACATATAATGAACCAAAGGTCCAGAACTGAAAAAGGGAAAGGAGGCATTTATTAAACACCTCTTATATGCCAGGAACTGTGTTAAGAACTTTATAAATAGTATCTCAGAACCCTGAGAGATAGATACTTTATTAATATCCTCATTTTACAATTAAGGAAACTGAGGCAGACAGAGTTCAAATGTTTTGCTCAGGGTTGCCCAGCTAGCACTTTTACTGACTCAAAGTTTCCCACAAAAGCAAAGACCAAAGTTTTTAATCCAAACATTTAACCAGCATTTGCTGTCTTCAGCTAAGACTTGGAACTTCTCCACCCCTAAAATACTACAAGATTGAGATTTGTTTTGTGTCTAATGGTAGCCATCTCTAGGGTAGGAGATTGGAAGGGGAAGGGAAGAAAAAAATAAAATTTCATGATAATTTTGTTATATATTTAAAAGAATAGCAAGTTATACATAATAGATTTCCATTTTATGAGCAGTCATCTTTTGTATTATGTTATAGAAATGCTTATTTTATTCGATGGATTAAAAATATTTTTCAAAAGATCTAAAGATGGTCCTCACTCAAAAGGCAATGGTGAGGTCCACAATGGGTGTGAGCAGGATGTAGCACATATACAACAAGGAGGAAGGATAAGAGACAAGGCTATTATCTGTATGACAGAACTGTGTGACAGAAAGGATGGACTGGCCATGTGGTGAGAGTTGGAGATGGCAGCCCAAAGTGTCCAGGGTCCAGAGAAAGCAAGAAAAGCCTCTATTAGATGATCCCTCTGTGGTGAACTTGTGGGAGGATATGGATGAGAAATTCACAAAATGGGCAGTCAGGGATAAATTATAATCCACTTCTTGCGTCCTTCATTGGGTGGAACTCCAAAATCAATGAGGTCACCAATCCATTTTTAGGATTTTTGTAGGAAAGATGTCTTTAAGGGAAATCTTAGCCAGTGTCTTCATAGAAGCAAAGAATCACGGAGTCAGAAAGAACCCCAGAGGTCATTTGGTCCATCCTGTCTGTGCCTGAACAGAAATGCATGTACAAACATCTCTGGAAACCAACCATCTAATCTTTACTTCAAGACTTTGTAGTTTTTCATTTTGTAGCCTGATTCTTTTCTACTTTGCCAAAGTTTTTTTTTATTATCTTAATTAGTTTTCTTGCAGATTCCCTGAGGTTTTCTAAGTAGATCATCAAGTCATCAACAAATAGGAATAGTTTTTGTGTTTCAGACAACTTTAATTGGGAGTCTTTCATTAATCAGATCAAAATCAGGCTCTTTTTCCTATGATAAATTTCCCCATAAGTAAGCAGATGTTTCAACATCATTCTGTTGATCTTAGAACATCCAAAATACTCACAGCTGCATCCTAACTTTGAATAGTTCATTGAGAACTTTGTGAGGGTGTGAAGAGGGGGAAAAAATCACATTATTTCAGAGCTGAAAGAGGCCTTGGAAATCATGCTATTCAAATTACTCATTTTACAAAGGAAAAACTAAATCTCAGAGACATTCAACTTAGTGGCAATGCAAGGACAGGGATTCTCGAATGTGATATTCTTCTTCATTATTTTTATCTTTTCTCTTTCCAGATCCCTCTTCCATTCCACCACCTTCTTTAGCACTATCAAGAATAGCCTTAGAAGGGTAAATAAATCTCAGAAGGAGATCCTGAAAACCCAGAACCTTGGTGGTAGAGAGATTATGATAGATGAGAGAGCCTTGTTTTAACACCAGGTGGGGATGGGAAATATTTATTAAGTGCCTACTATGTGTCAGACATTGTATTAAGAGCCAGAGATAGGGTACCTTTGACTCATAGAACGTACTGAGGGAAAATCATGCTGTGATTGAATTTTTAAATATGCAGGGAATTAGAGGCAAGGAATTATTGGTCATTTTAGAATAAGTAGAATAGGAAAATGAGACACAATTTTTAAAAATAACACTATACCACTAATTGGTTCTTCTGAAGTGGGAAGAAAGGGTGCTTTTCCCACGG
Organism: Sminthopsis crassicaudata; assembly: GCF_048593235.1. Classification (NCBI taxonomy): domain Eukaryota; kingdom Metazoa; phylum Chordata; class Mammalia; order Dasyuromorphia; family Dasyuridae; genus Sminthopsis; species Sminthopsis crassicaudata. The sequence goes on along the minus strand of NC_133618.1, from coordinate 50,856,365 downwards.
GTGCCCAGCTGGCTCTGTTAGTCCTAGAGAACTTAATGTGTGAATCATAGTAAATGGAATTCGCCCAATCATTCTTTTTTCCATGGGCCAGTTTTATCATTTCATTTATCCCATCATGTTTGCAGCTGGCTTTGTTGCCACAATTCCCCATGAGGGCCATGTTGTCACTCCCACATCACAGGAACCAAGCCACTAAGTGAATTAGCCATATAGAGAGTCATTGGCATTATTAGCACACATTCACCATTCTTTGCATCCACCATTGGACCACACCCAGATCAAATTCTGAAATAGGTTTTTTGATGGGAGGGAATTGCCTCTAGCTTCCTGTTTACTCTAAAAGATTTTATGTATCCCAGAGAGTATCACTGCATGTTTGTAATTATTTTCAGACTGCGACTTGTGGTTTTGAACTTAGTTGGGAAGAAGGTTTGAACCAAAAACAAAACATTTCACTTTTATCTTTCAAAAAGGTTAGAAATGTATTGTTTCCAGCAAATGTGGTAGAAGGTTTTAGTCTTTTTAATATAAGTGAGATGTCTAAAGTAAGGTCCAATAACACTTTACTTTGATATCATTGATACAACAGCTTCACCTATTTGAAGCACAGCAGAAAAACAAAAAGGAAATGTCTATGAAAAAAACAAAAAGAGATGCCACAAAATCCAAGCACTAAAGCTTTATTGATAACTTAGACCACCACTTGAATTCTGTTTACTCTTGTTTTAGATACAGGCCTAATATTAGTAAATTCTAGGCAGGTGTATTTAATAAAAAGCTCTTCCAGTCTCTGCTTGTAGTCTCAGAGAATACTGACACATCGGGATAGACCAATTATCTTAGATGCATTCTTGCAGAAAAGAAAAAGAAAGAACCCATTTCTGATCCCTTGGACAATTAAACTGATATGTGCTAAACTTTAAAAGCTACAAGTGGCAGATAATAAAGTTCTCCAGATGGTTGGGCAGTGGGATATTCTGAAGTCTAGAAGCGTTCAACTCCCTTTTCCATATCGCTCAACACTTAGGATTGCTCCAAGATTCTTGACATAAATTCTTGGCTGCTATCTCTAAAATGGACATAATAGTTCAGGCCAAGTAATCTCTGGGATCCCTTTCAGTTCTGATGTACTGTGATCCTCCCACTGATATTCCCACTGCCTGCCTCAGTGGGGTGAGTTGTGGAGAGCCAAATGAGCCTAGCTCTTTTCAACTTTTTGAAACCTTGAGCCATAATAAAGGAAATAAAACCCCATAAAACAAAATCCAAAAATGGCCACACATAATTGGGACATAAATATAACAAATACTTTTCTAGGCTTTTTCTGAGCAAAATGCCTTGATTATTGAAAGTAAAAATCTAATTTAATGAAACATTCTCTTTAGGGAATTGTCATTCTCTTTAGGGAAGAAGTATCAGCATAATCTCATAGAATAGATAAATGGTAGGTCATTAGCAAAAAAAAAAAAAAAATGAGCTTAGTTTCTGGAAAGTATTTTGAAATATCAGATCACACTATATGATTATAGGATCCAATTTAGTTCCAAAAAATTTGTGCTCAGCACTGTTCTAGACACTAGCAAAATGAAAACAAAAAATAAAACAATCTTCTAATTCCAAGGAGTTGCCATTCTTGTAGACTGAGTACAGATACGTAAGTGCAAAAGATATACTGAGTAAATAGGAAATATTGGGAGGAAGGAGCAAGGAATCAGGAAAAGCCTCCTATAGGAGATTATACCTGTAATACGCAAATAAGGAGAAAGAGCATTCCAGAAAAGGGAAACAGACTGCTATGCAAAGGTATTGGAGGCAGGATATGGAACATATGGGAAATGACAAGGAGATTAATTGGTGTACAATCTAGAACAGGGGTTCTTAATCTGGGGTCTTGTGAACTTTTTTTAAAGTATCTTGATAACTATTTCACGATAATTGGTTTCCTTTGTAAATCTTGGTGTTTTATCTCATATCTTTAAAAATTATTATTCCAAGAATGGCTCTGTAGATTTCACCAGACTTCCCAAGTGCCCCATAATACACACACACACACACACACACACACACACACACACACACACACACACGTTAATAATGTCTAATTCAGAAAATTAATCAGATTGTGAGAGGCTTTCAATAAAATGTGAATTTCTACTTTATCCTGGAGGTAATAGGGACCCAAGGAAGCTCCTTGAGGTGGGGAATGACACTGTACTCCACAAATATCGGTGTACAGAGAGAATTTCAGTTCAGGAAATAATTGGACTAGAAAGTCTCTAAGATCTTTTCAGCTCTGAGATTCTGTGTTTCTAAAAATTATTTCAGTGCCAAAAATGTCCATTGCCTAAAGAGTTGCAGCGTCCCTGAACACCCCTTAGGGCCTTCATCTTCTCTTGAGGCAGCAATGGTCCCAACTGTTTAGAAAAACGTCTCCTTGCATTATCGGCCACTACATCTCTGGCTGGTCTCCACCAGCCCTTTGCTGAGAGATCACCATGAGTCAGTGAGGCTATTTATAGCACTATAGTAAGGCCTCCCTTCCTCTCCCTGCATTGAGGCTACGCTTTCCTGGTGTTTCTCTCTCTCTGACATCATTCCATTTATCCCAGAGGGGAGTCCCTATCTCTGGCTTGGGCTTTGCCTACAACCTGAGCCCTTTAATCGAGTCAGCCTGGCACATGGCACCAAGTATCCAGCCGCTTGGATTCCTTGGCCAGATGTTGGGCCACATTGCTCCTCTTTCATCGGGCCCTTTGGCACTTGGTAGGCACAGCTGCAGAGTCTCTAACAAGTGAGGAAGAGAGCTTGGCTGAACCTAGGAGTCAATGACTTTCATTTAAAGAAAGAAAAGGCCAGCATTTCCTTCTGTTTCTGAGCAGCTCCAGACTCCCAGAACTAGAGGAAAAGTGGTGACATCCTTTCATTCACTCCTGAGGTTCCATCCTGTAGCTTTTCTACATGCAACCATTCATGAACCATAAGAGGGGAGACATCCTTCTGGCTCCAGGCCCACTCTTTGTAACAGAGCCCAAGAGTTCTTAGCAACTGCTGCGGATGAGGAGAGGCCTTATGGTACATGTAAGTGAAAGAGCATCACATTGGAACTGTGGTCCCAGCTCTGCTCTTGGATGATTGTGTGACTTCAAGCAAGTCATTTAATCTCATTGGACCTCATCTGTTAAAAGAGTAGCAGCCTATAAGAAATGACCAGCAGGATGAATACAGAGAGGCTTGGAGAGACTTACATGAACTGATGCTAAATGAAATGAGCAGAACCAGGAGATCACTATATACTTAAATATGATACTGTATGAAGATAGATTCAGATTGAAGTGGATATCTTCAACTTAGAGAAGATCTAATTCAGTTCCATTTGATCAATGATGGACAGAAACAGCTACACCCAGAGAAGGAACACTGGGAAAGGAGTGTAAAATGTTTGCACTATTGTCTTTCTACCCAGGTTACTTATACCTTCAGAATCCAATTCTTACCGTGCACCAAAAAAATTGGATTTACATACATATATTGTATCTAGGTTATACTGTAACACATGTAAAATGTATGGGATTGCCTGTCATCTAGGGGAGGGAGTAGAGGGAGAGAGGGGAAATTTTGGAAAAGTGAATACAAGGGATAATGTTGTAAAAAAATTACCCATGCTTATGGACTGTCAAAAAAATTATAATTATAAAATTAATAAATTATAAAAAAATAAATAAATAAAAGAGTAGCAACATGACATCAATCAATCAAGAATTAAGCACCGTCTGTGTCAGTCAATAAACATTTATTAAGTTTCTACTCTGTACCAGGCTCTGAAAATGCAAGGACAAAAAATCAAAACAATCTCAACAAAGAATTTT